>NC_046220.1:50939015-50954015 GCF_011004875.1 Balearica regulorum gibbericeps | reverse complement strand
GAGAAGGAGATGCAGCAGTATAAAGATATAAGAAATTAGCTGAGTTTGGCTGGATACAAATTAACTTCTAGCATCTTTCCCATCCCTCTATTAACCTGTAGCAATCTAATTAAAATGGAAATTTCCTACACTGGAAAAGTAGTTTAAAAATGTTTAGAGAGTTGCTAGCTAGATAAATTAGCAATTTTTTTAATTTTTATTTTATATTTCATGTGAATAAAAAAAGCACTTCTATGGCATGCTTCCCTGTGTGACAAAGATCATGTACTACAAAAGAACGTGGGTGTCCTGTTTGGAAATGACAACAATTGCATTCAGTTTATTTTCAGTACATGGGAAATTTCTTTCATCCAGAATGGTACTGCTCACTTTAGAATATAATGTTAAATTTTAATAATTGTTTAACTATTTGAACACCAATGGAAATCCCATAAGGAGTTCAAGTCTTTCCTGAGTGTTTGCCGACTGATGAGAGAATGAAATTTGTATCACTAACGTAAAAATAAAACAAATGAAAGCGATGTAAATAACTGGAGTTTCAGCTGATATCAAAGATAATAAATCAGGAAGAACAGAGACTAAAGAAGCACGCTATTCAAAATAGTTAAACTAAATTGCCCACAAAAAAAGAATGAAGTATATACATATCTGAACATTTATTATTGAAAATGCACAAATTACTATGAAATAATTTCCAGTAGACAGCTTGATGTGATCATATGGTTTCACTTGACTGATACGTAACAGAAGAAGCAACATGTATGTCATGTATTGTGAATGAACTTAAAAAAACTGGCATTGCACAATCAATTTAAGCAAAAAATTGTAAGAGCTATATTAACAGTATAGCTGAACTTGCCTCAGGAAGAGTCCTTGTCTCAGATAAAATACAAGTAGCTTTGCAATTTGCAAGTTATGTCTCCAAATCTGAGACTGGCCTTGTAAAGTTACATTACTTCAGTAATATAGCAAGCAAGTGCAGACTGTTAGTTACAAGGCAAAAGAATGACAACATTTTTGTTGTAAAACACATTGATAAACATGCATTACTGCAACAGAAAGGAGATTTTTCACTGTATGTTTCTGCAACTATGACAAAGGTGTGCAGCTTTTTGTGGCTATGATTTTAAATATTTCAACAAATCAACAACAACAGAGTTTAAAGACTTGCTTTTTCCTATTTGCTTTTAAAACATCCTTTAGTTATTCCAGTGTTTTCAAGTTAGACAGAAGGAACACGTATGGCTTTCGCCGCAAGAATTTCTAGAAGACTTTAAATGTTCCTGTTTCTCAGGTACTGAAATAAGCCCTCAAAACATAATAAAAGCTCCAAAAGGCAACTATGATAAACAATTAAAATATCAGTCATCGTCCCTGTTACATCTTCACACAAAAACCCCACCAAACTGAATAAGACTACCAGTCATACCTGTATCAGCAGAATGCTAAACTCCAGAGCACGTCACTGACAAGAAACAACTCCACATGTGATGCACTTGTTGGTGAGGAGATAAGTGGTTAAGGTTTTCTTTTAAACAAAACCGAAACTTTACTCCTATAATTTTTTTTCAAGTAACAAGTACCATAGCAGAAGCATCCTCAAGAAACAAAGGGCATAGTGAATCTAGCTAACAGTGTTGTGGTGACCTTTGAGACAGTGACTAGTCCGTCAAGCACCATCTGCGATATGTACAGCATAGTTAAGAGGAGGATTATTAACTGGCCCAGAAACCAAAGAGCCATTTCAATCTTAAAAAGAGTATGAACTGAATTCACTGATCTTGTACAGCTTGAGCTTCTGAGCGCCTCCAGTTAAGAAAGCCTTCTACTTCACAGGATACAATCCAAAGATTATGTTGAATACATGCATGGCACCTCTCATCTTAAATTTATCCTCAGTTTTGGAAAACTAAAATCAGAGAAGCCCTGTACCGCAAATCACCTTTACTTTCAGCAAGATCACCTCTGCTGCTGACAGAGATCATGGACACAGTAAAGTTCCTAGGAAATACAGGACTACTGCATTAAAAAAGGCTTAGCTTTGCCTAAAAACATTAACTCCAGTTGGTGTAGGATATGCAGCACCAGCATTCTGATTCAGCATCCTCAGATTTTAATCATGCAACCCTTTTCACATTGCTGGATGAGAAGTAGAAATGACAGCAAATAATGGGTCAGAAGAACCACTTGCTGCTAAACTGGAAAGCTCCTTTTCTTACTGCCTACAGTAAAACAGCCCATTAAGAGCTGCTTTTTGATTAAAAACAAGTAGGTAATTTCAACTATGGCAAAGTGACATGTTTTAACTTGACATTTTGTTAAGGATGAGTACCCTGCGAAGCTCATAAAAGACTGAAGAGATTCAGTGGAACATTAAGATTTACTATATATACTCAATGCCACTGTCACTCCTGTGCAAAACACGTCAACCCGGAAATATCTGACTCAACAGCCCTAAGGTTATTTAGAATAGAAAGTGAGATTTTTACATGTTTCACTTTGATGCCATGAGAGCAGCTGCATTAAGTTCTCTCAGTGGTTTTCAAAACCCAAATAAAATGCTTGCTCTGTGTTTTAAAAGTTACTGTGCAAATGCGTGCCACCCACCCAGTCTGTAATAGCTTACATTCACCATTTTCAGAAAAGATAAACACAGTAGAGAAGGAAATGATAATATAAAAACAGCCTGGCACGTGAAATGAGGAAAAGCATTCTAGACTATCTGGCAAGACAAAGCACACAAATGTTATTTTGTGAAAATTAATAGCATCTGAAATTATACTCCCGTCCCAGTACTCTCCCCCAACCTCAGGCCCAAATTCAAGGTATTTTATCTAATTCCCAGTTGCTAGAAGTGGTAAGTCACAGCTGTGTTGATATTGAACTTCTTGGACACAGAATACCAACGTCACACTGACACACTTTGCAGATGCTTCGTTACAAGCAGCACCAGTCACTTGATTTGAAATACCTAACCTAGCTGTAAAACAAACTGTTAATCTCCAGCCTCTTCTCCAGTTAAAGTCATCTTTACAGTTCTGGAAACACACCAACACCTTATTATGTTTATGCTAAACTTATCTGCATTTTGATTGGAATTTGACAGTGACCAGTGGTTCAACTCAATGGTTCCTCAGACACTGTTGAGAACAGGCCCCACTTACTCATAGCTTTAACTAGATGCTCTCTCTTTTTGTTCTCACAGAAATCTATAAATGCAGTGACCTTCAATTTAAAATACAAACTAATTAACTATCCATTCTGTTGAAAAATGTTGGTAAATGTTGATATCTGACTTGCCTGGAGAATGTCAGTTATGGACAGAATTATATTTCCTTACAACACAACAGAAAAAAAAACCAGGAACGTCAAATTCTGCACACAGCTAGACAATGCTTCTTTATAGCAGATATCAGTATTTGCTTTCATACACCTTGTTTCAGAAAACTGTATTCTCATAGCACTTTTCTTTAGTCAACAAAATTACAACTACCTATGTAGGTGCATATACTCTAATTGACTAGTATGGAAATGACAGCACTGCTGCAATGTCTGCCCAGTATCTTCACTTCTGAAGACTGCAAGCATTTCATCTAGTTCCTGGTATGCCGTTTAAAATTTGTGCTGGAGCTAGAAGCATTGGCTTCAAGAACTTGCAAAAGCCCATGACCAAGTTCAGTACTTTGACCATGACTTTAACAATTACAGCAACCTCTGTGGTTTTACCTTCATGAAGACAGACACTTTCTTAGACTACGGCTGTCTGACATGACAATGCTGACTTCTGCCTCATGTTCTGAGTAGTTTTATGATAGTCAATGACTATCATATGTAAAACTTACTGCAAAGCTCTAGCAACACTATGTTTCCTACAGAGCCAACCAGCAGCCATATTTCACCCCAATTAGGAGGCAGGGACCATGTTTCTCCTACCTGTACTACAACAAGCCTACACTGCAATTCAGCTAGCATTTTTTAAATCCTCACTTTTTTTTATATTTTAAACTATGGGGTTTTGTATGCTCTTGGGACCATGGATGCCTACATTTCTAGATGCCAGTTTCCATATCTACATTATGGTAGCTGAAGAAAAAATATCCTGAATTCCAATCTAGACAATATAATGGATAAGAGCAATATAAAAAAAAAAAAAAAATTCATGAACATATTTTATTTGCTACCATGGAACCAGTGACAGTTTCACAGTTCTTTTCAGTGAGTCTCAGAGACCATAAATGGTTTAACAAAGGATATTAGTCATAATTCAAAATGGGGTCTTTATCAATCAGTTACATACTTAAAAATATAAAGAGAAGCTATGTACACTAGATACCTGAAATAATTACAGATAATATCACAAAAATCCATTTAGACTAGGTAAAGTAAGATATGAGCATTTTTAAAGATAATATTATTTAGAACTCTGATAATTTTAAAGACTGCAGAGTTAGCTTCAAGAGAAGTACTTTTCAAATGGACTACTATGATTTTCTATAGATATGTCCAGACTCTGTGTTATGGTGGTTACGCAGATACATTATTCATGTACTTGATTCATTAAAAAATTATTTACAAGGATGCTGTATTATCGTAATGTGGATTTTTTGCATGGAGGCTGGGCTGCATTATGACTCTAATTCAAAGGAGAAAAAGAGAAAGGGTTACAGGATTCATAAAAAGCATGTAGACGAGATTCAGACTGGCACACAGTGTGTGATAAAAATCAAATATGGAACATAATGGGACATATGGAAACATATCTTTTGTGCAGGGAAGGATGAATCACAAGTTCACAGCTGGAATTTATGTGGATCCTTATTTAGTGGAGCATCTGTAGCTACTGTTTAGCTACATTCCCACATCAACAACAAAATGGTGCCACAGAAGAGAGCACATGCATCAAGCTCCAGCTGGTATCTGCGCCCACCACTACTTTCTTTTCCCTGAAGCCACATTTAGTCAGTTTTCTTTTTACAGTTTGTGGGTGTATAAACATGCATATGCAAGTCAGTGGATAGAATCAAAATGCCACACCTGACCACAGCTGAATTTTGGAAGGGATGGGGATCTGGTGTAGAAAGGATAGGTTCAGAAAAAAACCCAGTCATTTAAAATCAGTCTCATGTCTACAGCTTTACATAATGCATTTTATGTACTTCATGTACTTTACATGTTAGAAAAGTTTTATTTCAGTTTGGTATCACTAAAAAATGTAAATTGAGAAATCATAGAAACCATGATTTATATAGATCCATTTGGTGAAAACCAAATTTCAACTTTGTAACTGTAAAATTGCATGTAAATTGAATAGCTTTAACATTTTCACACCCGACTTGTAGCTTCTCAACATTAGCAAAAAGCAAAATAAGAATGTGGAGAAAGACATCATTTCATGTCTGAGCAACTTTCATGCAAAAGATACATAAATATCAAGTAAAGATGTTTAAAGTGGGGTTAATTTTATTTAGGGGATTTGTGATGTTGTTTTACTTTTTAAGATCATTGCTGCCTCTGCTATGAGTTAGATAATTTCCTTTCACTGCCTTCTGAAAGATTTTATTAATGAAGATATAGATTAATGAAACATACATTTTTATGCAAGAATAAAATTGCATTTTAAAGTAAAAAAATGCCCAGCACTGAGTATCAGAGGATTTGTTTTTGAACAGCCAGCGTATACCACAGTTTCTCTTAAATGTGCAGTCAAAATTTTGTAGAACCTAGATTTTAAAGGTCATGCTTCTACAAATATTGCATTATTTGAAACTAGAGTACAATGCTCTAATGCTCTAATCCCTTCCCCAAATTTTACTTCTAGTATTATTTCTTCACTTAATATATATTTTAGATGTGTTCCATCATGGAGGAAGCAAAACATAAATTATGTCTTCCTGCAGAAATACTGTAGGAAAATCCCTCAGACCAGTTCTGTGGTTATAGACTATACCTTTACTGATGTCAGTGAGAACAGGGCTAGGTACTTAAAATAAAATTTTCTAGTGTTGTATTGTTCTTCCACAGAAACCTTCTGTATCCGCAGAAGAGTTTGAGATATTTGGGTTTTCACCTGTAATAGTGTACTGACAGGCTGGCTACCTCAAACAAGCTTTCACAATGGAGAAAATAGACAGAAATTCTTTCAAGGAATTTGTCAGGTAAATTTGATGATGTAGGAAATTCACTAATCATTTTTGCTGTTGTCTGAATGTTTTCCATGTTCTTAATTGTGTTCTAAAACCCAGTTTTTACTTCTCTCCTTAGACAATCGGACTGAGAAGCCACCAATGAAACAACCCTAATTAACAAGATACACCAGTATGTATCTATTTTATTTTTTCCTCAATTTTTAAGGAAAAGAAAATAAAAAATGCCACTTTTCAATTAATGACTGCTATGCCAAAGCTGGAGAAGTAGCATTTTCCTTGGAATGAAAATTCATTTATCATGAGAGAGATTCTATATTTGTCAAGTTCTTGTAAATAACTTATCTTTGATTTCCTAAATACTAATTTAATATTACAGCTCGTGTAGCCAATATTATTTTTTAAATATTTGAGGGAAGACAATGTCTTCAGAATGCTACATCAAAAGGTAAAAAAATTACTCATTTCCAAGTGAATTAAAATGTTTCAGTTGTCTTTCTTATTTATCCCTGCAGAGAAAAATCAACATCTCAGTTAATTCCAGAGCAATATTTCAGGAGGTCTTGCAAAATAATGTAATAATATTCTGTTTAGATTACTTTGCCTTTTGTGTTGAAAATTATTTTGCATTCTAGGAAAGAGGGAAGTGGGAAGAAACTGGAAATTATATATGGCACAAGACACACACAGTCAGCCATATCATTATTCAGATCATTATTCTAGTAGAAATTCAACATTATTTTAAAAGTAGAACAATTATAAGGAAATGTAATAAGTAAAATCCATGATGACGAGACCCCATGTCAGACAGATAAATGTCATATCTTATTTCTACAGGTGAACAAAAATATATATGGTGAGCTGAGGGTTTTTTCCCTAGCAGAAATTAAGTGACTGATAGCCTCCAAGTTAAAATTTATTTTCCTTAAAAAACTATTTGATCATTCTTTCTCATTCCCCCTCTTCCCCCCGACCCTCCCGCCAGCCCTGAACTGAACTTTAGCATTGCATTAACAATGGACTGGTGGACAGGAGGATCTATTAAAATAAGTAACTCACTGCGTAAGGTACTTTTCTTGCAGTATGCTCCATCTGGATGAAGCCAATGTTTTGGTGTGCTGTCTGCTGCTGTAACCAGTTCTCTCCCAGATATCAATGAAGCTGTGCATACATTTTATTTTTTTATGCAAATTATGGCTTTGGAGAGGTCATGCCTCAACACCATTGAATTAATAAGCAGCCAATCTGTGATATAAAGAACATATTTATAATCATCAATCACCTCTCAGATTATTACATTGTTTGCAGAACATTATAAAAACCGCTAAGTATCAGGCATTTCTTTATGGCATTCTGCATAAAGATGCAGCAAAGCACATCAATAAATCTCTTTTTGGGGAAGCCTGTATAGAGAGCGCTTTTCCTGCTATCTTTAAGGACACCAGCAGTTAAAGAGTGAGCTGTTTCATAAAACTGTTTGTACACCAATGTTCGAGTTACACTTGAGGGATATGGTAATTTAGAAAACGGATTTTTGTTTAAGGCTTTGAATGCTAAAAAACCCCCACCCTACCCCATACCCTGAAAAAACTCTATAAATTAATCACATTATTTAATCTTGAACAAAAAAATAGAACCCTTACAATTTGTAGCACAAATGATAAAGTTCTTACACAGTTCTTTTGTTTTTCCTGGTTTAGAAACAGCAAGACAGAAGCTGGTTTTGCTTTTCATACCTGCTTTCCACAACCCCTTCTTCCGTGCATTCTAATTTAAAAGAAAAACTAATATTAGATAAAGCAACACATAATTTGACAGCCTACCAGTTAAATTCTGACAGGGTCAATAAAATGAGAGCTTGCAGGAGTCCCAGATGAGGAACACTTTCATGAATGCCTCCATTGTGTAAACTCTCCGTATATCCTGCCTCCAAATGACAGTCATATGCCACCAGCTGCAGGAGGCATTCCAGCAATGTCAACTGCTGTGGGGCATTAAAGCAGGGTAGATGAGTTGGTACTTCTTTATATTTTTCCCTCGCCAGAGTGAGGGCTGTCACGCTTAACTCATTTAAGTGTTATTTTTCTAAAGACTATGGTGTTTATTTAGGAATGTAAGAAAATATATAATTAAAGCCTTGCTAATAGAGCTCCTCATTTTAATAGTAGTTTTATTATATAAAGCCAGCTGGAAGTAATTATTTTTTTCCTTGCATGCTCTTCATTAGTTTGTACCTCCCTCCTCCCCAAGACATCTATTTGTGATGTTCTTATCAAATTTATGTATTTTAAAAAGTAAACTGTCCAGGGAACAAACAGCCACTAAAAGTTAAGATAGGAAGTGTGAAAACCCCAATGTCCACTACTCAGAAATAGAGTCGCTACCACTTCTGAGGAGATTGTTTTCCTATGAACTCCATTTTACAGATTGACATAAAATTTAAGTTTTAGAGAATTCCTGCAAGAAAAAAAAAATACTTGGCACATTTTTAATTAAGAACTAAGTCTGAACACAGTGATACAAGTTTGTGGTTTAAAATATTTTTAAGTAACTGATGTCCAAGCTGATTATTTTTTGTCTACTAACTCTGTGTAGAAAAAAAAAAAAAAGTATTCAAGCATTCTGTGAGTTTAATTTTCCCATTTTTCTGACATTTATTTTGTCAAATAAACACAAAGCTCATGTTTGAGATATAGGAATACAAATATACTGAGGGTTTCATTTTAAATATTAGCAATGTCTTAGTTAAAAAATTGTGTAAAGGAGAGATCAAACTGGGATGGTTTTCAGCACCTTCCCTGTGATAAGCCAGGTCATCACACATTTTTATCATGCTCTTGCATACAGGCACACTGAAAACAAAACACTGAACTCCTTGCATTTCAGCACCTCCGTTCAGCCATCCTTGGAAGGGATGCTTCTCCTTTCTGCCCCTCATCTCTTCCTATATAGTCCTTTATAATCAAGATTGGTTTATTTATTCAATTATTACCAAGAAGAGTTTTTCTTTTAATACATGTTCAGATATATATACAGAGCAAGAAAAAACTGTAGGGAAAGAAAAATGAGAAAAGGCATAAATAAATAAAGGATATCAATAATGATCTATCATAAAATGACATTTTGCCGTTGTACTTCCGCAGAAGCCGTAACATCTCACAAGACATCCCTCTGAAAGCAGCAATAAAACTGCAGTACAGTACACAAGGTCTTGTATTCTGTGCAGGCAAAGGGCAATGAATATGCTAAAAGGAAATCAATCTGCATAAAAAGATCTGACAATAACATCTTCAGGTTTGTTTGGTTTGTTGGGGTTTTTTTTCCCCCTTAATGAGAAAACAAAGAAGGTAGAACACTTTGGGAAGGCAAATTTTTATGTAAATGAGAAGAATTCATTTCAAAATGCTACTTTATTGATTAAATTACCTTTTATCCCACTGTATTGCTACTTTTCCTATGGAAAAGTTGGCAATTCCAGTTAGCAAGGAGTCTTGTAAACATTAATTTCATGTTGAATCACACTGCCCAAACTTCATTTTGAGATTTTTGCTTCAAAAAATTCAAAACTTCAGAGGCAAACTGGAAGCACACATAATTTTTGCACTGGCGTGCACGGTAACCCACGAAAAAGTAAGCTTTCAGTAACTTACATACATATAAAATCAAACACAGGCCCATAATGTCAAAAAGCTCAGACCTGAGCAGAGACTGTAACAGAGAACCTGGTTTAATTTCTGGATTGCGATAGAACAGGAAGTCAGGTTTAGATTTCTTTAAGAAAGTGCAATGCCTAACTTTTTCTTTTTTAAAATTATGTTCATCTCCTTAGTGTCTAAATAATAGAAAAGATTAAAATACACAGGAGCAACTTCCTTTATTACTGTAGAATCTTGTCTTGCAAAATACCTGTACATTTAGCTTCGTAAAAGTTAGATGCGTACAGAAGGCTTACGGAATTGAGCTCACTCTGAAGGCTAATACGCTGCTATCTGTAATTCTGTACCTAAACTATATGCTGTCCTTGATGCATGACAGGGCCTCCAATGACATGAATGGAAAACACATGCTTGGATCACAGTGAGGATATGATCCTTTATATTCTATTTTCCTGTCACTGGTACACACCAAATGTTGAATTGTTCATCTGAAAAGAACTACATTGTATGGCATTTTCATTCAAATTGTTCAAAGCCAGAAGTATTGCATTTTAAAGTTATCGATCTTTAAGAAATACAGTGCAGAACGCATGGAGAAAATACGTACGCAGAGAATCAGGTAACCTATCTCCTTCCCTGGAATTCTGGTTAAAGTTTGAAAGAACCATCACAAATAAACAAATTGTGTTCCTCAAGTGTGTGTCACTGTTCCCCAAGATGTTAAAAATCACTGAGAAAAAAGAAGAGCAATTAAAGCTCTTTTCAACTTTAATTGCAGTAGGTATCACAACAAACCAGAGAGATTTTCCATGCCACTCAAATTTGTCTATAAAGGGCATATTCCAAAATGCGCAGGTAGGCAGACTGCAGCACTGATCTCTACTGACATATTTGTGTTGTGGTCTATTTCCAAATAAACATCATCTCAAATATTGCAGTAAGTTTACCTGCCAGTGACAGTACATTTCAGCTTTAAAGACAATCCCAGTATAAATTTTCTCACTTTCCATAAAGCTTCTTAAAGTATCACTTATTATTCACTTTATAAGAAAAGCTTGCTGACTTCTGTGTTGCGCACGGGAAGGAATGGCAGGATCGTAATCGTGTCATTTTCTCTTCTGAACTCCCGTGCTCTGTTAGTGGCAGATGACACTCTCTCCTTTCCTTTGCACAAGTGCACAGACACGCATCATCGGTAGAGGATGGGGATGCAATGGCTTCCCGAGAGAGTCAGAATAGCATCAATGGTACATTGTTGGCAAGTTTGCACTGATCAAAGCAATTCTGAAATACTCACCCCCCACCCCCCGAAAGAGATGGCTTCTCTACGACAAAATGTTCTGTGACGCACCTGTACAAATGGCACTGTTCTCATTGTCAGCGAAGGAAAATAATTTAGAAAGCAGTTGTCAGGTATTTCAGTAAGGTAAAGGAGGCATTAGGGCATTACTGTAATGAGTGGGGTGAGCAGTAACAAAGCAACAGATGCCTGTCCATAGGCTGATATACAGTATCTTATTTTGGACAGACAAAATTAGACAGACTGATGTTAAGCTAAAGAATGCATTTTACTTCATTGAAAAACTGTATATAAACACATAGACTTTCATTTAATAAAACTGTGGTTTGAGTTTACCCCTTTCTACAGGCAAGCTGGGCAAAAAATAAATCCCTTAATTACAGTTTATCTAGATGTTGAATTTTTCTCATTACACTCTCCGAATTATACTAAAAAGCTGCATTAGTGATTCTCTTTCTGAACTAAAAGATTAAGAGACAGCAACAATGGAATTCTCCCTTTCTCCCTCTTCCCTGTTACAGCCTTCTCTTTCTTGAGCCAGTATGATTCATCACCTCCTGGGTATACTAGGAGCCCCAAGTTTGGAAATTCTTCTAAACTGCGAAGAGCCATTAGTCTACAAGGCAAATCCTTTTACAAAAGCACAAGCACTATTATTTCAGAAAAATAACTGAGCAAAGAAAGCTATACGCAGCATATGTTTTAGGCATTTCTAGTAAAAAGTAAAAGCTCTTTAAAGCTTTTGTTTCTGATTGTACTTTATGACGGTAGTTCTGTATCAGTGAACAGAGTGTTCCTTTGCAATCGGCACAGTGTCACAATGACCTGGCAAATGCAAATGCTTTCACTATCACCACAGTCCTTGCAATCTTGCCTCAGCTGTGACCCATTCACTTTTGCCCCAACTTCACTAAGATGCCTTACTCAGCATCTAATTAGTTAGGGTAGGTTTGCCTTGGCTCTTAACCCTGACATAAGAGCAGGAGACTCTGCTGCTGTTATATACCAAATCTGTTCCGTCACTACATTAATCAAATCCCCATAAAACTATACATGAATAAGTAGCTACTGAAATACAATGTAGAAAAATAGAAAATAGAAAAGCTATACATTTTAAAATGTTGAACTTATTGTGCTTATTGCACAATATATTTGAGCATGTGCTTTAATATATGCTGCAATGCTTCATGAAGATTTTACAGTTTTGTGCATACATATCTCAAAGTTAAGCAAAGATCTGACAGTGTTCTTAGCACATCATAAACTAAAATATACAAAGGCACAAATATGTTCAAACACTGTATGTGTATATGTGCAAGATTAATACATATAGAGAGGAACGGGAAACATTGTGCTGTTTTAGTTCTCCTGCAAATACTGAACAGTGAAGACAATCTATTGAGAGGGTTTTTTATTTTTAATCATGCATAACGGACGTAGACCTGTATTTATCACTACATGTACTTGTATGTCTAGTGCTACATGCCATACAAAACATCCTGCGCTTTTGTCATGTACAATATTTTCTATTGCTTCCCTTCTGAAGCACATCAGAAGCAGCTCAAAATTCTTAAAGCAACTATTTTTAATTTGCTAAAAGCACATGAACCATTGCAGGTCTAATCCATGCTTTACCAAAATACCCAACAAAATTAAAGCAAGTGTCTGAAATGACACAATGTAACCTGATATAGCTTCTGAATTCATACTAGCACATGAACTTATTCATGAACAACCACAAAAAAACCCCCATCTGGGGTCAGCTAATCTTTAAAATGGTGTGATAAAAATATATATATTAGTTAAAATCATTATGTTTGCTGACGCTTACTGACAAAGGTGATTGGTAAAATGCATTTTGTAGTTTATGGTAGTTAACAATGTTAATCTTCCTCCCAAAATGTTCCTAATAAATCAATGTAAGGAATTATAGCCTGTTGTCAAATTAAGTTTGAACTCTTTTTGCATGTACACCTATATTAAAAGAATAGTTATATGCTACAGTAAAAGAGTTAATTACTTAATAAATGTTAAAATTGTATGCAACTCTATGACCAGCAACCCAGGAACATTTAAAAAGCTTTCACCTTCAATCCATTAGACATTACACTACGCTCCTATTTTTTAAATACTGGTTCAATAAACAGTTTATGTGCCTATGTCTACATCAATGTTAGGAACTATCAGATTGAAGAATACAAGTACAGCTTAAAACAGGCAGTGCACGTTGTATACAGTTTAATATTTCTAGCAATATTAATGCATACTTCACGTATTGTAAGTATTATTTAGTTTTCCTTGGAATAAGCATGCATTTATGCAAGGAAAAAAGTTGAATTTACTGTACCATATCTCTCGTGAACAGACGCGTCTATATTAATATACATCATTGATTTAATTTTTAGTTTTCTTGGCTTCCCGCTCACCTATCCTGAAGTGATTTCTCTGGTGATAACTAACACATCATGCTAATGAGAGAATCTAATGTACAATAGAGAAATGTCACTACTAATAATATTTGCATGAAGTTAAATAAAGCAACTGTAAGAGAATGTCAGACAGTTGTTCTTTAATAAGATACAGTTACACAATGAAATTATGTTGTTAATTTTGTTACATCATTGAGTGAATCCTAAATTACTATATAATGACGCACAGATCCATTTATAATTCTGATATACTGCTTTTTCACTCTCACATTGAAAAAAGCTTCTGGAAAGGCTATTACCTTTTTATCTGAAACGGATTAAACATACTTCTTTCTTTAACAAAAAGGTACAGGGCTCTGGCATTTTGTGTCACTGTGGGTTACAGCCATTTCTCTTACGATCTCATTTCTGAAATGACTTAAAAGTATTTTTGAACATTACAGCCCTTAAGGTAAATGGATGAAGAAAAATGACATTTCTTATTCTGACAAATGCACAAAACATTTATGAAAGCAGACAATCACAAAAGCCTGCTTTTTTAAATCAATCAAATCCAGACCTTCTTCTCTGTTGTTAACAACTCCTTGCCAGAACTAGAATGGACAGTGGGTGCCCTGGACTTAACCAGACGAGCATGGAAGAGAAGCCAAGGGTTTCTGCTCATTCTCGACCTGTCACTGATCAAAGTGACCCAAAGAAACACTCCTTTTTAAAAGTTAAGATTTATGCCCTTTGAGGTTATCAGACATTCTTCTGTATACAGAATGGGATGACCCCTTTCAAGAGAATCACACACTTTTAAATGGACAAAAGGTGCATAGGCAAAACAATGCAGTCAAGTGGCCACGTCATAAACTTCTCACAGGTAATTTAGGAGACTACTCCTCTTCTCCTCTCACCCCACCAAAATATAAATTTGGTCTGGAATGTGGAGATGCCATTTTCTTGCGCTCCCATTCTCTAAGAAAATTATCAAAAAATAAATACCAATACTTGCTGTTAATAGTCCAAGCCTGTACAATCAGTCCTAATTTTTCTAAGACGGATACTGTTCCTTGTCATAATGAAGTAGGTTTTCTTTTTATTCTGAGAAAAATTATTAATTCCTATAGTATGCAAATAGCAGTGCAGTGTGAGTTGAGAGGTAAGAGGAGGGAGGGATGGCAAGGTTTTGTTTTGTTCTAAATCATTCTTCTTGCCATGCTCCAATCCTTGTACTAAAAACCTGCTTGAGATTAAGTTACAACTCCAAGGAAAAGTGATGGGGCTCGGGGTTTGTTTGCTTCTAAAACACATGTGGAAAGACGGCATTATACTTAGAAATTTAAAAAAGAAATGTCTCTAGTATCACTATGTATAGCTGGAAAAGTTTCATTAAATAGTTCTTTCAAACCATGCCAAACTTTGCTTGCAAGTTATGTACATTTCATAACTTCATGTTATTTGTACTTATGAAAACAGTTTTTCTTAAA
>NC_046220.1:50881515-50934015 GCF_011004875.1 Balearica regulorum gibbericeps | reverse complement strand
CAACTGGCATGCAGCAGCAAGCACCTGCAGTAATAGACTCTTTTATTAAAACTGTTATTCTGCAAGACTTGAAATTCCCGGTGGACCGGGCCATGTCAAAGCCGATATAATTAACTAGAGGCTCAGCAACGGATCAATTACCAGACAAGCAAGTGATAGTGAAATCAATGAAAGATCATCAGCCACATTATCAGTGTTGCAACTCATTAGGGTAAAACTGAGAAATGTGCTCAAAGCGAGCCCAAGCAAGGTGGCATTACAAAACAAAGGGCTAATTTGGAGACCCTGCTGTGAACAATCTGTAACAGAATTAGCCTTTTTTTCCCCTAAACTGCAGAGCTCAGTAACTAAATGTGACAGACTGAGAGAAGCAGTTTATTAAGACACCAACTCCAAGTTTATTTAGTTCATAAACTCTCTCCTAGAAAATCAATACAGTCTGTACAGGGTTATTAGGCTGACTAGCTAATACATCCAAATCTGGTCTTCCCAAGCAGAAATCTTGGCCAGAATGCTACAACCTTACATGAGAACTAAGCACATTCAGATCATTGTATCAAAGGAAGACTATCATTTAATTGTCAAATGCATGACTTCTACATCACAGCTTCAGAACATTTTAAAGAAAGAAATATTCCTACACACACACACACACAGACTAACTAATATAAAAGAAAAGAAAGAAAATTTAGTCTGCCACTTCCAGTCCATCTCAGGTCATCCCTTATATTTATGGCGCCTACATATTATCTTGTTTGGCACAATAATGCCAGCATATAAAACCAAGAAAACAAATACTTACTTAATTTCAAACAGGGGTATGAAAAGTAGTAGTCACTAAGGAGATAAAAGTAATCGCTGCAGGAAAAATACAACAGAAGTACACCTCCTACAGCAGCAGATCAAGCCTCCTCTAACTGTACAGCCACATGGGGGGAGGGGGGAACGACACCCAACCCAACAAAACCGAACAAAATTAACACGAAATTTAGAAAAAAAATGTAATATCAGAATCCAGGCTTAGAACCCAGTACTTCCCTTTGTAATCTATTGCTCTCTGCTTATTGCTATAATTCCTTTGGAGGCAGAAATACTCTTTGAATCATCTGTGGGAAGCACAGGAACTACTTGTTAGTATACAAGTTTGGCACAAACTGAGTAGAACAGTATTTTTTCTCTCCCCTTTGGCTAACTCATGTGAGAATCAGAAACAATATAGACAAGGTAAGGGCTCTAACAGCATTTAAAACAAATCCTTTTAAAAGCATTAAAAAAACTCATTTTCAATAGATTTTTAATCAGGAATATGTTCTGCAAGTATTTTACTGCTATCCAATGGCATTTGTGCTGAAAGATAAAAGGATCTGTGAAATAATTTTACATTTTCAGCTCCTGGGAATACCCGGGTGCTGAATAGAAGAGGTGGCTACAGAATCCAGGTTCTAATGGAAGTTAAAACAGAGCGCAGTTGCAGTTGTCTACTTGTGTTTTTGAGAATTTTAAGTGCTTTCTGAGGTTGGGGGTTTTTCTTTCTTTTAACTAATACTTATTACTTACTATCAAAGGAAATTACATTACATGTGTGGCTTTGTGAATCTTTTAAAAATATAATAGTGTTGATTTTGTCTCTCCTCTTAAAACTACCGATACAGAAATGCACCATATGGCAAGAAAGGATAGGAAAGGTGATTACAGAAAGCCCAGGTAATGCCAATAAGAAAATCTAGCCAGCAGAATGTGCTATATAATATAAACATATCATATTTTTTCTAAATTCCATTATTCTGATCATTTAAGTGTTAATTAGTTCAGTCAAAGAGCTAATGCAAATAGTTCAAAATGACTAAACATTGAAAAAATATTTTCTTCTTTTTGTTCCAATTATTCTGTATTATTAATTAAGCTGTTAAAACATGCAACAGTTACTATCTTTTTAATGTTCAATAATATGTAAACCCTTTAAAGAGATTTTTGTTCCACGTCTCTGCTTTAGATATTAATCAAGAAAATAATTACAGAGGAATTTAGTAAAAAAAATCTACATGCATATAACTATGTACTGTACATGTACGTTCAACGAGGTCCAATTAGTTGGAAAGAATTTGCATTTCAGTTAGTATGAGCTAACAAGACTGTAGGGAGACAATGCAATTCTACTAGCAGGGCAAGAAAGAATGGTGTTTTTCTGTAAGCATTAATTCCCATAACTGATCATTTTAAAATGTTACTGATCTTTACAGTATTTGTTTTTCAAACATCTAGGAGTTCAGTATAAATGTTTATATTAACTGTACATGCAGCAGTGTCCCCAAGACTACTCCTGGGGAAAAAAAAAAAAGAAAAGAAAAAACAGTGGGCATAATTTATTATTTCTGTTGATTTAATATTTACATTTCTATTAAATGATAACTATCAATCGATTATTCTAGAGGAGCATTCCTTACATTTGGAGTTCATTTTCAGGATTCATTAAAGGTACTGGGAAAAGATTCGGAAAATCTGTATGTCTTTTTATGCAAATATTCCCATTTTCAATAGTAACGGTATATACACACGACTTACACAGTTGGTGATCTCATATCTGTATACACAGTTTTCCTAAATCTCTGCACCCTCAACTGACTTACTGAACAGTACCTGTAATTCCCAGAGTTCATTTTGCTGCAGATGTTAACAGTTCCTGTAATTTGTAATGACAGTAAACTGGCCTTTGCTCTTCCCTTATTCACTATTCATTTCTAGGCTCGGTTAAGTAGATAGCTGGGTTAAAGATCAGTGGTTTTTCATGTGACACATTCTGGTATTCATCTAATAGCTCGTCAGGACAAAACTGTCCCTGTTCTTGCCAAAATAATGAAAATGGTCCTCCACATCGCATGACAATCAGCCCTTTGCTTGTGCTGAAACAACCAAGCTTATATAATTTAGTTGTTTTAAAGACATTTTGTAAATGAGTATCCCATACTGCCTCCACAAAAGTATATATTTCACCAAGTAAGAGAGAATTCTTGTATTTGTCATTGCAATGTGTGATCAGAGACTAGCAATCATGCTTACATGTTATCCATGGATAGCAACAAAGTTATTAATAGTGTCTTATCAGGAATATAATCTTATACTTGAAAATTATGCAAAGCCATCTTGATGGTCATATTCAGAGAGGTGGTGATTCTACTATGGAAATGTCGTTCTTTATCATCCCCTTCTCCCTAAGAATTATGTAAGGGACTCACTCTGCAACATCTGTTAGATTCTATGAAATGTTAACAGATGTCTAAAATGAAAAAAAGGGGGAGGCGATTAATAAAAGAAACCTCCTCTGAACAGATAATCCACCCAAATTTCCATATCCTAAAGAAAAAAAAAATAGGCAGCACTGTACTTTCTCTGAAACCTGTCATCCTTACTTTGTAAAACATTTTGTGTGAGTTTTAATAGGTAACTTCTGACTCATAAGCAAATGCATAGGACTGATTATGTCATCATGCAACAATGAGACCAAATACTTTTAAGCTCCTTGTGTTCCAAATGTCCTTGCTGAATCCTTGTTCTCTATCTTATCAACAGTATTGTGCATTTAGGAATCTGGTCTTCACTTAGATATGCATGCCTAATTCACACAGATTCTGGAAGTGCCCACATCTCCACATCTATATTCTACATCTTTTCTTGGAAGAATTTTCCAGTCAAAAGTGCTCAGTGTCCTGATCTTCAGACAACTGAAGCATGGCAGAACTTTTTAACATCAGTGAAGTTTTCACTTATAATTAAAAATCGTATTTTCAAACCTCTAAGTTGGTTATTTATCCTTTTTTTTAGACAGATATTTAATTTCTTTCCCATTAGGTGACGTGATAGGACCTTTATCCTCAAAGAAAACTTTTAATTATGAGTCTGAAAGTGTCCATTCCTTTTATGAAAGCTTCAGTTCCTAGCAAGCTGTCACACTGGAACCGATCTTAATCACAACTTTGCCAAACTATGTATCAGCACCCTGTACCACAAAACTCTTACAAAGACTGCTGTGACATAACGCTAGCAAAAACTGAAGAGAAAACTCTGACCTATTGCCTGCAGATAAAAACCTCATCAAGCAGACATCATCAAGATTTTAGTCAGCCACTATGTTTTAACAGGTTATAGAAACAAAAGAATAGTCAAATACAGAGAAAGTAAGCACGCAGACAAGACAATGACATCTATATATGCTGTCCTTCAGTATTTAACACGATCACAGTGTGCATGTCGACAGAGACACCCAGTTGTGGGTTTGGGGTATGAGTGTGAACATGGAGGATATTACACAAATTAGAGCTATAGGTGATTAATGATATATACTTTTGTTTTCTTGTTTTGCTTTTCATGGGGTTTTTTTGTTTGTTATTTAAACAAGCCAATACTGAGAGTTCAGGTCATCTGAAACTCCTTTTTACAAGGAAAAACTCATCTATGTTCCTTGACCTACTTTGTAAGGGAGATATATCAAATACACTAATTTGCCTGCCCAACAGCAGAGGAGTACACAAGTGAAGCACAGAGAATTAAAGAATCATGATTACAGTGGATATATATAAATTACAAAATTCAGGTGGCATGGAGGATGAAGAAGGTTATAAACCAAAGTAATTTGATAAAAACCTTGTAAAAACACAGAGTAATGCCAAGTAATGGCATTTTGTTGATTGTGTCCATTGAATTTGCTAAGTAATTACTTGCTGTTTAAATGGCATTCTACACATCAGCATGACATTTAAATAGTAATAACTACTACATATATGTGGATAATACACTAAACGAAAATAGTTCATGCTTTTCTCAGAAGAAATTTACGTCTTGCAAAAATTTGGTGCAAACCTCTTCATTTCCAGACAGGTAAACAGGGCAGCTTGTTCTGCACATGTGGCACAGCTTCACATCCAGTCTTCATTTCATATCTGTGTTTGTGTCAGTGTCTTTTTTTGACACAAAACTATCTATTTATTACTTAATTGTTTATACCAAAGGGTAAAACATAACCATGTTAAGATATGAGAATCTGATTCAAAGCACAGTGGATACAACAAGGTCCAAGAGACTTTGATTTAAACTGCACATCTAAAGAAACGTCTGTATGGCCCACCATTGAAATAATAGTGGGATTCAGACATTCTCTTCTGATTTACAGGGAACTTAAAAGGACAGAGGGCACCTGACATGGCATATAATATACGAAGATGTATAACACCCAAAAAAATGTATCTTGTTTTTAAAATAAAATATTTCAAACCCAGTTGTATCTGCTGAGATATAAGTTCAGGATTCAACAGAAATAGTAGCAAGCTTACAGCAACTGTTAAAATAACAGCGCAACAACCCAATTTATGTAACTCTTCAAGAAAGATAATCCAAACAGTTTGATGCAAAAAAGCTCACCTTTACATGTTTGCATTCACAGATTATCACTACACTATCACACAGGTGTACCTATTAGAGCATCTTTCAGCTGTTGATTATCTGGGGTTAAGCAAGGTTTATATTTTTAATACACTACTAAACTTAGCAAGTTTTGCTGTTATTTTCTGAAAAACATCCTAAAACCGTGGAAATTGTCTGCTGGACGCTAGCTTAGTACAAGACCGTTACAAGGCAGTTTATCCTCTGGTAGTTAATTTCATTATTCTCATCTTTTTCGTAAACTGTCTCCATAACAAGCAAGGTCTTTGGATCCCACAGCAGCCTATAGAGTTTAAGTGTAAACTAAGCTCGTGACATAATTATTTGATAATATAATCTATCATCCCACTTCCTAGTAACAATTATTTGGTGTCTGAAACATAAGTCATAATTAAATAATCGAACTGACCTAAAAATCCTGGTGGTTTACACAGCAGCTGGATTTTAGATGGCTTGAAAAGACACTTCATGCACAAATACAAGACTGAATTAAAAGCAGCTATGTTTTTCTAATTACTGACTTATTCACAGTACACAGAATTGCCTGAACTGCCCAGTGTCCTACTAGCTCTCTGGACAATTACGAAAAGCTGCATTAGCAAGAACTCAGCACTCTCTGTCTCACTTCTCTCTGGAGGACTGGGGAAATGATGAGCTCCATCACCTGGCCAGCAGTAGCAGCAGCCACAAAGTCACCTCAGGGACTTGGACAAAGAGATTCATCTGCAGCCTTGGCAGCAACTAAAGTATGCCTTACTAACAGACAGTCACACGACCACACACTGGCACAAAGTCCTTTCATTAAGAGCTGTTGTCTAAGTGACCTGTCACAGAGTTTCATAAAGCAGCATTAATACTGTGGGCCAAAATGAGATTGATCTTTGAGCTTCGTGGTCTCCTGTTGACAACAGTGCATTATAAAACCAATACTAAATACTTTATAAACAGGTCTCCCTCCAGTGTATTAGAGGAACAGTGCATATTTCATGCCCTATAGTTAGGTAGCCACATATCCATCAGGCAATTAAATAATTTATAAGATACTCAGAAGTGCAATAAGACTCAATAAACTTTTAAATACTTACAAGCTACTATTTTGTTTGAAAACATACCCCCCCCCAAAAAAAATAGATACCTGCTCACCTGCTCACAGAGCATCAGTGAAATTCCATTTTTATAACATCTTTTCACCTGAAATATTCTCATTGCACACAAACAAATCCAGCTTTCCACTCAGTTTAAAAAAAAAAAAAAAAATACTCATTTTTAAAAAGATTTTATAATTTTCCTACAATATTACTTTCATTACTCTATATTTCAGCTTCTCTGCTTGGCATCAGACTCCTTTTTTGTCCTTTTGTACATTCTGGCCAACATGGCTGCAAGAACCTTCTCCTCTGCATTGCCTGCCATCTGGAACCACCCTGCTGCATTTCTCTCCCTCATTCTCCATCTATTTTCAGCCTTCATCTGGAAACAATATGTCTCTGTTTTCATGTCTATGTCTCTTAACTTCTAGTAAAAAGGAAAAAAACTTTTTAATTTTATTAACTCTGCACAGTGTTTTGGAGATAAAGTTTGTGTGAAAGATACTATACAAAGACGTTTCTTTATTAAATCACAAGGTTGCAGGGACAGAGCTTTCAATAAAAAGCAATCTAAAAATACTTCTTACTCTGTTTAATATACAATAGTTAGGTTGAATTTTTTAACAAGTGACTTCAACATAAAATGAAAAAAATTCCTTAATATCAGGATTTCATTCACACTTTCATGAAAAAAATATGATTTAGCCTGCTTTTTGAAAATTGTGGAAAACATGCAATTCTTAAAGACAAATACATCTGAGAACATTCAGCATATTTGGAAGAAAATCATATGTAGTTCTCTTTTCCATCCCACAGAAAAGGTGTTCTCTGTGTTGCTACCATAGTAGATGAAGAGACACTAACTGCATATAAACACTGAAAGCACATTTCTATGATATTTGCATACTGGTTATGCCAGCAATGTAGGAGATATAAACAGGTTGAGCTCCTATAATATTAAGACATTATGGGCCAAATAAGCTTGTTACTTCCTTGGTTCATCTTCAAAACACCAAAATGCTGTTTATGAACAGTCTGAAATGTTCGTGTGTAATACTGTCTGAATTTCTGTTAAAATGAAACTCGTAAGCAGAATTTCACATTATCCAAGCCTTTCTGAGCTGGATGTCTGTAAGTTTGTCCTAACTCACTTTAAAAACTGAAATTTCTCTCACTGGGAGTAGTTCCCAAACCACCACAGGCGTGGACCTTTGTATAGTATTGCGGATGCCATGGTTTCACAGACAAGCCACATTAATACAGGATAGCAAGCATCTGGAACCCACAGCTGTGTGTGCTCCAGCCCCAAAGCACCCACAAGTCTATGCCAATTCAAACCCCTATTCCCAACCCACAAATGAACCACACTGGTTTTCTTTAGGAGCCAGACCTGAAATTGAAGCTTTTGGGTTTTCTCCGTTCACACAACTGAAGACCGAATGGGAACCTTGGGGGAAAAGGGGCAAATACACTCCAAAGGAAAATCACAATGGACAATCCCTGCCTTGGTTTTCACATACGGCCTATTTGGGACAAGTTGATCCACAGGGACCTTAAAAGTGCTATTTAAAGACTAAACTAGATTTTGTGTTTACAGTAATTGCAACAGACTTCCAAGGCTGGCACAAAAGAAGCATCTACAAGTCTATCTGTTATGGAAAGACCAAGGATTTGCGGAGTGGAGTCAGGAGGGTATTCAAGGATGGGAGAAAGGGAGAGTGGACAGTGTTCCAGATAACAGTGGTGTTGCTTAAAACCTCATACGTAGGACACTCCTCTGCCCTTTGGCCTGCATCTAAAAGGCTCAAAGACAATTTTAATCATTATTTTGCAAGAAAGCCCTGTGCTAAATGTACAATAGTGTTAGTAACTTTATTACATGCACAATGGAGAAGAATTAACATGTCCTCCCCCTTACTAAAATACCTTGCATCCTCTGCACCACAATCCTTAGACCATTCTGAAGCCAGATAAGGAAAGGCAGACACTTCCAAGTTACTTTGGCCTGAATTTTTTAAGATCTCCCACTCTGTACTAACGGTTCCTAAAACAAAAGGCTATCTATGCCTGTTATTCCTTTTTATCTCTGGGATGTTGATGTTTCAGCCTTTTACTTGTACTGTATACCAAACAGAAGCTTCAGCTATTGGGCATAAACATTTTAACACCTGAGCTTAAATTACTTTTCTCACTACTTTTAATCTGAAAACTGGGCTTGCAAGTTCCTGTGGGGCACATAAACGTTGCTTCAAAAACTTGCCAATTTTGCAAGAGACCTTTTTCTTCTTTATGACAAATATAACTTGGAAACATAGGAAAGGTTCAATCACAGCAAGGAGTGATAGTCCCCAAAACAAGATGGTTACTTGGAAAATGTGAAGAAAGGACACTAACATCAACTGATCTCTTCCAGAGTTGACTGATGGGAGGTGAAGAAAGCTCTCCCTCGAAGAGCATTCATCCTCATTCATGCATACGCTGTGAAGGAGGAGGAAGAAGACCCAGGGTAGGGAAATGCAACAGTATGGCTGAGCACCAGTGATATCCACCAAGCTCCCTCAGGATGCCAGCAGTTAGACCCGTTCTCCCTCCCTTTCCCAACATCAGTCTCACTGTGTCAGTTGCCATTGAGATAAGCAAAACTGAGCAGCAAAAAGAGTAAACCATTGCAAGTACTAGTTTAGGTTTAATCAGCTGGTTGTATGCTAAAGGCAGAACTACAGAGACAGCCATTACAGTGCAGGATATTTCTAGTGTGATAACTATCAGTTCTCCTTCACCCAACTCACTTCTGGGATACCTGTGAACATATTAAAAGCCAATCAGAAGAAAAAAAAACTAGCTCTGCTTTCAGGAAAAGGAAGGATTTTTGTAGGTGGAAAATAACCTGGGAGTATGTCAGTAGACTATGCCCCTGTTGTCCAAAGCTGCTAAACAAAAAAGCTTTAAGATTTTGTCTGTTGATGAGTTACTGAGTAAGCATTTCTTAAAAGAGGATATGCAGCTCAACAAGTTTGAAATAGCACAAAAGCGTTCCACTGTCCACTCTGATGTTAAAACAGCAAGCTAAAGCAAAAACTGGTATCTATAAAGATTTTTAACCTGCTGAAAAATATAGTATTCTTTTGTCACTCTGAAGGTGTCTTAGAAGCAAAAAAAAAAAAAAAAAACCAAAAAACAGCACCTCAAGTAAAACTGCAAGAAAGGCAGATATGTGTGTTTTGCCTAGAAGATGAAATTTGTCTTAGGAGCACATTTGGATGGAGGGAGAAATTCTGACTTAAAAATACAAAAACTTGCCTTTTTTCTCTTTTGCTAGAGGACTGATCCTCTAGGATTGAGCCTTCTAAAGAAGAAAAATCTCAGTGAGTTTTAAATCAAAGAGACTAAAAGAGTAAAGCCATGTAGAAATTTTAACAATGAAAACTTTTCCTATATTCTTACTCCCTCCTCACATACAAGATTAATACAAGAAGAATTGAGAAAAACTAAAAACCTGCCAAGCCAAGCAAAATCAGGGCACAAGCAGGTTTATTTGCTTTGCAGGTCACTTTTCAAAAGGAATACAGGATAAGCATCAATGTAAACACATGGAAGACTATATAGTGTCATACACTTGACTTAACAGAGGAGCTAACTGTACAAAGGTAATTGAGGTGAAAAGAACACCTAGAAAGCATCAAAGAAAACATCAGCTGTTGTCTGTCAAATAATGTAGAGTTCCTGAGAAAAAATTAATCTTTTTAAAAATTGTTTAAGAAATTAACCTTGAACTCTCAGCTTCTGTATAGATGTGAATGCTCCTGAAATCACACTCTAAAAATCATCCCATCCCTACACAGGAAATGGGAGTAAATTTCTGCACTCTTCTCAATCAATGACTTACCATTATGTTTTATACTAGAATTTTTGTAGGTGAATGTACTTAAATTGACTTTTCTTTTATCTGTTTTTCTAGCACATTCATGTTTTCAGAGAGAGTAATTAAAATCCCTAGATACTCATTTAGAAATATTATCCATTCCATCCTTTATCTCTTTTGAATCCTGTCATGACAATTTTACTTATTGACATGAAGAGATCATATTCTCAAAAATTAAAAATGCAGTCTTTCTGTATCCTAACATGTTGTGTTGAATACATTTGAAGTTTATTTCTGATCTTTGATAAACAAGAAAGCATCACTGCTTATCCGGCAAGTTGGGATCCTATACTTGTTTACACATGCACAGCAGCTGATTTTTCACAAGGTATGAAGCAACAGATACTTTGTTTTTGAGATTGGAACCAAACCCACAAAATAAATCCGTCTCGGAAGTTAAGATATTTTGAATTTTCACTTAAAGACAATTTATCTCAGGATTATTTACACAAGAACTGAGAGACAGCTTCATTGCTGTTAGTTGCATCTTATTTGAATTAAAACAAAGCCTAAGACTTAAAACCAAGCTCAGTCCTTCTCCCTCCTCCAGCTGTGCTGGGTGCTGTACAAACAAAAGGAAGAGAGAGTTCCTGTCTAGAAAGGTTTATAGCCTGAATAATCAAGAGAGACAAAAGATAGAAGAAAGGAAGTATCTCATTTTGATTTTTACTATTGGGAAACTGATACATAGATCTGGAATTTTAAAGAGTACTTCACGCCCATAGCTCATGCCAAATTTTCAAAGAGCCAAGAATAGCAGGTATCAGACTACAAATTGAAAAGAGAGTTACTAACATGATGCTTCACCAGAGCTTTAAAATGAACTAAATGTAGAGTTTGTAGTTAAGCTGCAAATGAAACAATATTATTGAAAAAATATTGTAAAAGTTTTACAAAATATTGTAAAAAACACTGTTGGTTTCTCCCTGCCTTTCCCCTCCTGCCCCAAACATACACACATTTTCCTATCACCTCAAATACTAATGTCACTCAGTGTCTCTTATGACTCACTAAATTCAAGACATGCACTTTCTATCACAACACAGAGACAGCAATTAGACGCACACTGAAACTGCTGTCAGGTTGTCTTCCTAATCCTTAACGTGACTTGATCACTTCAGGTCAAGTGCATGATTTGATACTGATGCCTCAAAGGACAAAGTCTGTGGTTCTACAGTGTTGTTGCTGTTTGTTTCACACAGGAGCATCAAGATTCACCAATCCTGTAGTAAGTGAAACATCCAAGACTGGCAAGTAAATAAAACAGGTGGAGGAACAGCTTATATATAACACTAGAAACTGAAAGTTACAGTTCATTCACATAGCTGCCCAATTCTAAAAACAATTTTGGAGTACATTTCATTAGAATCTGAAATGCATGTTTCTAGTGAATTTCAATATACATTTGATTTACAAATTCCAGTAAAAAATGTGCCACAGCTGGCAGAATAAATTACTGGAATAAATCATTATTAAATAACTGTAAATCTTTAGAATGGCATAATGTTTAATAAAAAAATATGCATGCAAAAGTGAATATTTGTGGAGAGACATCCTTCATGTAGTGGAAAACAAATTACAAAACTTACCATCCTAGTAGTACAGTATAATTCAATGAGTAAATGCTGGAATAAAATGCACATAAATAGTGCTTAATCTACTGCAATTTCATGTTAACAACTGCATCTGAACAAATTGCATGGTAAAGGGTGATGGTAAAAGTACTATATTTCAGGGCTTTTTTATGTTAAACATTCACATTTCTGGTAGAAAACTCCAGCTCTTGCAATGCATCATCAGAGCAGAACATTTACTTTCCAAATATCATGCAAGCATTGCTAACTGTGCCTCCGGATTTTAGAAACCTATGGTTTTTTAATATTAAAAAAAAAAAAAAAGAAAAGAAAAGCCCATCCCAAACCACAGTACCAAAAAGCCCAAAATCCTTTCATTTTAACCTATGTTTCCTCTGATGTGCAGCAGATGGACATTTACAGTAATCCATTACTGCAGAAATCAGCTGAAGAGCTATTCGCTCGTTCCAAAACTTCCCATGCCTTATTTAGCTCTTACAAGACTTCATTTGTCAAAGTGCAGACACAGTGCTGATGTCGCATCCAATGGCGCATTTCTATAGTCAAGATGAGCTGCAGCACCGCGACAGGGCCAGGAGTACCTCGCTGCTGAGTGTGATTGCTTCCACTGCCTCTTGGGATGGGTAAATTATTAACTGACACTTTCACAACTGAAGAACTGTCTAAGATAAACCCATTAAAACTGTTAGCCTACAGAACACTTCACACTCCTGGTTTGTTAAATCTTTGTCAAAGTCATCATTTGGCCAAGCTCTTTAAATATACATGTGTGTCTATGCAAAGTCTATTTATAAAACTTCCAATTATGAAAGTTTCCTTTACCTTTCCTTGTCTAATTTTCTTTGGGTGCACAAAAGAAAAAGACATTCTTCTTGCAGTTAGAAGAATGCTGCTAGGAACTGAATTATAACATAGGAATGACAAAAGCTTATCAAAGATAGAAATATACTAAGCACTGTGATTCACCTGATTAACCAAACTTACAAAATTCACTACAAAGACATGGTAAGAAGGTAATGCAGGAAGACTGCACCGCAGCCAACAAGCCAGTACAAATTGGGAACAGTAAGACAATGTCAGGTGGTGATGGTTACTGGAAAATTTACCAGCTTAGACATAAAAATCCATTAACTCAAAAAAGAACGATAAAAATATTTTCCATGCATATTTTAAAAAGTTTCTCAGATGAGGAGATAAGCAGATTTTTGCAAAGCTAAAAAAAGTCTGTTGATACTACATACACTTTTCTTCTTATCTTTATGAATGCTAAAGAGAATCATGATATTAACATTCAGATCTGAATAAGCTGACTCTTAAAAAAAAGACAGACTACTACAGTTACTTCACTGTTATTTGTAGTCTGGTCCAGATTTTACTTAATCCAAGGAAACAGACAAACAAGTAAGATTTTCTATGCCGATGTATAATATTACTAGTATAAAATTTATTTACCCCCAATACATACCATACACCCAACTACCCTACTGCCCTACTACATCACACGCAAAAAAAAAAAAAAAAAAAAAGGAATTGATGAATCATATAGGAAGCAAAACTGTTTAACTAGCAAATTTCTGCTTCATTCACAGGCAAAGTTGCCATGGGCACTCCCTCTTATGCTAGCACAGAATCAAAGCCACACTGTAACTCCAAATCCAACCACACTTGCCATAACACGATCATGAAACTGCACACAATTAAAATGGCTTGTAGACAGTAAGAACACGCCTGAACATTATGGGTATTCATGGGAGCAACAGAAAAAATTTTCAGTGAGGTACCTTTTCTAGTAGATTAAGAAACTAAGAACTAAACAATGCTGCACTCCAATCCAGACCAATTTAATAGCATATCATACAACCTCTTCACAGAGAAAAATATACAATCTCTCTTACAGGGGTTCATTTTTGGGGAGCCTGATTTAATGCGCGTAGGTACTGATTTGCTGTTCCAGTTGACTTCTGTCACAGCTGTGAATGGTTAGAGTAATCAGAGCCTGACAGGTCCTAAATCAGGAAAACAAATTTACAAGTCACTTCTGAGGATGTGACTTTAAACTGTGTATAAAGTGGGAATTATGCTTCAGCTACCTAATAGGAATACAGGGAAGATTTACATTAAAAAATTACTTACATGCAAATTACTGTGAAAGTGACAAATATTATTTTAAGAATATTAAGAATGAGTGTTTTACACTACCAGAAGCACAGCTGCTTTATCACACCAAATTAACAGAAATTTTCAAAGGCATTACTCCGGTATCTGCCTAACCAATGTGTGTGTGAGTCTGTCTCTGTGTGTGTATGTGTACCTAAAGTGTGCGTTTACACACGTACCCACATAGCATCACTGACTGCTTACGCACACACACATATGCGCACACACACAGAGTCAGTCGCTCCTGTTAAAATTTCGCTTTTCAGCCAAAAGGAACTGCCTTTTTTTTTTATTAACTGGAATTCACCCCGAAGCTCAGAAGGAATTTTGAGGGGGCAGGACAACAGTTTGTACTCTTTGTTTTATCCACACTGTTCCATATTCTTTCTGACAATTTGAGATAGGTAACTAAATTACAGGCTTACAGGGATTCCGATGATCATAAAACCCACAAAAGTGTAGTTTAAGGTATGACATACCCACGGATAAATTCCTAATGCCCATACACATACAAATAGTGCAATATATGCCTCATTTTAGCATAAAATAATCATCATGCACCTCATGCCCCAACAAAAATGTTCATCTACTTCTCTATCCTCCTTTCAGCTTTCTAGTTTGTACTCAGCTGCATAATCCATAGTCCCAAGGCTATTTTATTCAAAACTTTCTAACCATGCTACTTGTTTGTGTCCCTACTGCCATATCATGTTCATGACACCCACTGCTACAGCATTATCCTCCAAAAGTTCCTCTGCCTGCAGCAGCAGCATTCAGAGATGCTGTTCTACTAACCTATGGACCAAAACATACAATGCATTTTGCTTGTTAATTCCTAATTGCTGATTTTCACAAATCATGACTGTCATGTCAAGATTTATTATATGACTTACATTGCCACATGAAACATCAGGGAGCAAGTGCTAAGCAATGTCTTTTAAACTTCTGCAATGAAGTCTTCTCCCTTATTTGGAATTCAGCTGGTACATAGCTTCATGCAGTACATACCACACACATGATATGATCACACATTATAACAAAGTGGCAGCATAATGACTTAAGCGCATGCCCATTAAAGCAAGAACATCACAGTTAGTTAGTCTTTTGAGGGAAACTCCCAAATGACAGTATTTCACTGCAACATGTCTCAGCAGGGAAGACCCTGAAAAAGTGTTTCCTCAGAGAAGTGATGTTCCAGTTTTAAGAAGGGGCTGTATGCACTGGTGGAGTCTCTTCCAACTTTGAAATGTTCTGGTGTTGACTCCTGAGGCTTTCTTTCTATGTGCAATGAAATAGCACAACTGCCATCACTAACAGCCCAGGACATAAAGAGAGTCTCTTTCTTTTACAAGAGAAATAAAGATAAATTGTCGGAAAAGACTACGTCCTTCACCTCCAGGTGAACAAAACACCTGGCAAAGCAATCACGATAACTTACAGATATGAAATGGAAACATAGGAGGCAGTGCTGGTTTACTGTATGTAAAATTCAGGTGCTGAGAAAAAAATCTCAGCAACCACAGAGCTAGCTGCACTGGAGAAGAGCAAATGGAGAAGTAACTTCCTGCTAGATTTGTATTTGTACACATCACACCTTGAGGTCTTCTACTATGAAAATGCAAGAGTATCCTTTGGAAGACCTGTGACAGAGAATGACAAGAAGAATTAACAAAAGCCTAAAATGGAACATTTTAAATTTTTTTTTTTAGTATTTATTTGAGTTACAGAGTATATGATTGGCATTAAACCACAGCTCAATGTTGCTCCCTAATAAAAGTTAAAACTCACTCTCTTCCCACCCACACAAAGTAATTTTGTTTAGAGACCTTCATTTCTTTTGGCCTTAGCCCATATGAGGGGTGTGTGATGCAGTTGGTGCCAGTAATTGCTTCCATACAATACAAATGTTGGAAAACATTTTGCATACTTGTTATGATTATGTATGACATTTATATTGTATTTAAAACTCCAATGGGCTTGCAGATTTTATTTTTGCCTATAGAAAACAAAGACACAGCACAGAATGTTCCTCTAATATATCTAAGAGAACTAAGTCAATTTTATTTTCAGTTAATACCGTATGAACTCTTAGCCTCTCAACATTTGTTTTTTCCATTGAAAACAAAAGTATGTGCATTGATGGTAAAGCTATGGGAGCTATGTACACAAGTTTGATTGCATATACATTCACATAGTACATGAAACTGGACAGTTAGGCAAATAGCTGAGCTTTTGCGATTGTTATGCATATGTTAGCTGCTGGCAGAAATAACGATCCCTATTCTGAAAAAAAAAACTTCTGCAAGAACCTTATCCCCACAAATATGCATAGCTATTCAATCCCTTAATTTTACAGGTTTAAGATTATTCAGATGCAGTTTTCTAGATGTAAAGATTTTGTGAGGGAATTTTAACACATTAGAATGTTTTCTTTTATAGGCGCAATGCTAGACAAGTCTCAAGTCACTAATCAAATCCTCCACATATCTAATGATACATTGCTTTACTTGAAACATACTTCTGTGGGTTTTTTACAACAGCGTTTTAATCTATGACTTTAGCGAACAATTGTATTCTGAGTAGTCTATTTTCTAAATAATAAAATCTCAAATTTCCTTCAACTGATGTAACAGGAAATTAAATTAAGTACATACATCATACAGCAGTCTTTTCATGAGATTCCCAAACTTTTTTTGTAGTCTAGATTAGTTAAGTAAATTGGCAATGTCTCATTTACCTGCAGATTCAGCTTTTTTCACCCTGCTCTCTCCATCGCATGGTTGCCATTCCCTCCTCCTCTCTTGTCTGCCTTGGAGATGTCACCACTGGTGACTCAAAGGCCAGTTGCAGGAATACAGTGAAAAAACACCCCATCTAAAGTGACACTGATCTGGCACCACTGGTAAAGCACAGACATCTGGATTATAATAAATTATCACTTTTCTAGCAGGGCTATGCCTGAGTGGTTTGGTCACAACCAAACAGCCCATCTTCTTGTTCAAGATATTCATCAGTATCAAACACATGAAGCTAAGATTTGTCAAGTTTGCAATATTTAAATGCTTACCAGGAGACAGATGATGAACAGTAGCAATGGAAAACCCTTATAAACCCTTCATGTTGTTCCAACACACTAAGAAAAGTGATTTTTCCACTGCTTTCTAAGTGAGACTAGGAAAAGATAAGTCAGAAAGGTCATGGATACAAATGGTTGTCTACAACTGTGGGAAAATCACAGATAGAGATCCATAGCAAGAAAAGAGTTTGTTTTAAGGAGAATGTCTCATATTCTGTTCCTGTTCCCACCCTGTTCCACTCTTCTCTCACTGTTGCCTGCTCATTCTGTTTAAGTGAGGAAGTCTCAAGTGCTGGCCACTAAACAAAGTCCCCCTGGCTGCTCTGCTTTGGTTTATCAATGCTAATACTTAGGCATAACATGCTGCCTGCTGTGACAAAAAGAGCTCACATGGGTCATGGGAAATCACCACTCTGTTACAATCACCATGATCCCTGCTCCCCGAACCCCTTCCAAATAATAATTATTTCTGTCATCAGTACATACCACCTCAACCCCAAATCTGTCATGGCCACACATGTTTTGTCCCTCTTTTAACTTAGGAGGCTTCATCAACTACTCTTGAAAGACAGAGCAGGACACCTGCTTTTGCCATTAAACATTGTCTCTGTTTCTTAAAATTTGGACTAACACACAGAAGACAACTCTCAATTTACTGACAGTCACTCCTGCTCCAGTTTTATAAACAGTCTTGCTCTGCTCCACAACTTGCAGGTTTATTGCAGCTATGTCATATGCTCTTCTGTAACTATGGGGCTTCATTTCAAGTATTAGAAAAAACATTTTGGCCTTAAAAGCCACCTCTCTGCAAAGGCTAAGGACTTTCTCATATATAAATATATTTCTATGTAATGCAGAATTATTAAAGACATTCTGAAGTTAAATTACCATAAAGAAACTCCACTACATTAAATTGAACAAAAACTACAGCATTTCTTACATTGCAAAGGACTGTCACTTCTTATAGCAAGGCTTTATTGAGCTTATAACTGTGCCATTCCACTCAATGGGTTTCAACCATGCTAATTCTCTGGGAACACATGCATTATCACCTAACAGATGGTTGTGAAATGTGGCTTTCCAAAGGAATTATCACTTCCCTTTCTTCTTTGCTCTAGACAGAGTCAGAAGGAAAAAAAAAAAAAAAAAAAACCACAACAAAACCAACATAAACCAAAAACGTTGCAGATTCCCAATAGAGGAGATGAGTCCTTGACTCCCAATCTTAACAGCAGTTGCTCCCAGTAGGGAGTCAAAAGAACTTATTTATCCTCTGTACATCTGCTTTTTACCAGAAGTCAGTACATGTATTTCAAGAGAAAGCCAGACATTTAACAGCTACAAATATCATCTTTAAGTGCTTCAGATTATGATTGGCATCAGCTATCCCCTGGTCTGCAAAGAAGGACAGTGCTTTGTATGCAGTTGTTAGCTTATTGTGCACAGCTTCAAGCTAGTAGCAAACTTTTACCTAAAACATATTCCTGAACACAATGTGTCAGCAAATGATGGAGCAAAGCAGAGTCTACTGACAAGTACTGAAAGTGAATATATGAATGGTGTTACCTGTTATTACCTGATCCAGAGGGCAAACTACTAACCCTAAGTGACTATTATGGCTGCTGAAAGCAAGCCATGGTTTTAGTGTTTTTGTTCACATTCAATTGTTAAAGCCAATGTTAATTACAGCTGAAGTTAAAAGGTTCCAGTCACACACACACACACGTGCGTGCATGCACACACACATAAAAATGATTGTTTCTACTGACTAGTAAGTAATTTCCTTATATGACCAATATTAGTGTTTAAACCATCATTATTTGTCTACAGAACTTCAAAGACTTTTACCTCGGGGGGGAAAAACCTAAGAAACTAAGCACAAACTAATGGAAAACACAGAAGAGATAGTCATAGTTGAAGGGGCACAGATTTTCAGTTTAACATATTTAATGACTGCTGAGCAACAAAATCTCAGCAAACCAAAATGAGAATACACCCTGAAGAATCCTAATTCCTTGGCTCAATCAGGGATATTCTTAACTAATTCCTTACTGTGTCCTGTTACAGTTAGATATTAGAAAGAGATGTAAACAATTTTACATTTAACCGTCTGTGGCAAATTTCTTGGGTTTAATGTTTTCTATCAGAACCTTAATGTTCTTTTAATGTAGAGTTTTTTCTTGAGCAATATATCATATTTAACTCTGTAACTATCAATCAATATTCCTTTTAATTGAGGTTAATTTCTTTCAACTTCTTATAAACTTCCCCTTGGAGCACTGAGGGTTCTTGCACCTGCTGAAGAGCTTAAGTTTATTTCACAAACCAGAAGTGTCTTCTCTCACTCATAGACCATCCCCAGGTTTTGTAGGACACCGAGAAAACACAATTAAATTAGCCAGCAGCTTTAAAGCCATGTTGGACACCAGAGCAAACAGAAGAGAAGGGAGAGGAGGGGAAGAGTATTGTGAAAAAAACCAGCATAAGATCCCTTACAATTATGTTGTAACAGTATTTAATATTACCACTTTGGGGCAAAACCTCTGGAGTACAGGTGAAGTAAAAGTACAAGAGTGTCTTTTCATACATGCACACACACAAACATAAGCATACAAAAAAAAAAAATCTTAGCTGATTTCTCCAAAAGAGAGAAATGTAGGGGAAAATTGAGATAAGGATGCCCCTCTTTCTCAGCTATTGCCAGTATAATTTAAGATCTCCTGGAATTAGGCATTAGGAGAGTAGCAGTAGCACTCTGTCAAATAAAGAATATGTTAAAGGAATAACTACCTCGTTGGTTGTTCCAATGGTCAATCACTAACCCATTCCCAATGACACTCTTTATGCACACATTTTCAGAATGCCTTGACTACCAGAAGAAATAGTAAGGATTAGAAGTCTTGAGAATAGAAAATGTGAAAAGGTGTGGAAAAATGCCAATACACAGGATTCTTGAATAGTTCATTAAAGGTTTGCTCCCAGTCTACATAGCTAAAACCCTGGCTTCTCTAAATCAGGCTGCAAGGCAGCATATGAAAAGCAGACGTTCACATTGATGTTCTTGTGATGTTTGTTGTAATACAGTAGTGCCTAAATCAAGTATCCTAAATCAAAGATGTGAGTGGCACCATACTAGTCACTGCATGAACACTAATTGTTATCAAAGGCCTCACGACTTAGGATCAGATGGAAAACAACAGGGAAAAAGAGGAAGGGAAGTGCAGGGAGGGGAAAGGGGTGAGCATGAACCAGAACAGAAAGAGGATAAGGGGAAGAGAGGAATTGGAAAGGGGCAATGTATTGGGTCTGTGTGACAAGGTTTTGGTAGTGGGGGGGGCGGTACAGGGGTGGCTTCTGTGAGAAGCTGCTAGAAGCTTCCCCTATGTCCAATAGAGCCAAGGCCAGACGGCTCCAAGACAGACCCACCGCTGGCCAAGGCCAAGCCCATCAGCGACAGTGGCAGCACCTCTGTCAAGAGTTAAGAAGGAAAAAAAACAACTTAGTGAGCTTTTGCAGCCAGAGGGAGGAGCGAGAAGATGTGAGAAACTTTGCAGACACACAAGTCAGTGCAGAAGGAGGGGGAGGAGGTGCTCCAGGCACTGGAGCAGAGATCCCCCTGCAGCCCATGGAGGAGACCATGGAGAGGAAGGATCATGAGGTGTAGAGATTCCACCTGCAGCCTGTGGAGGACCTGCACCTGCTGGAGGCTGTGACCCCGTGGGAAGCCCACGCTGGAGCAAGCTCCTGGCAGGACCTGTGGCCCCATGGAGAGAGGAGCCCACGCCGGAGCAGGTTTGCTGGCAGGACTTGTGACCCCATGGGGACCCACACTGGAGCAGTCTGTTCCTGAAGGTCTGCACCCCGTGGGGGACCCACGCTGGAGCAGTTCGTGAAGAACTGCAGCCCGTGGGAAGGACTCACATTGGAGAAGCTGGTGGGGAGGACCCCACGCAGGAGCAGGGGTAGAGCGTGAGAAGTCCTCCCATGAGGAGGAAGGAGCAACAGAAACAACGTGTGATGAACTGACCACAACTCCCATTCCCCATCCCCCTGTGTCACTGGCAGGGGGAGTAGGTAGAAACCAGGAGTAAAGTTAAGCCTGGGAAGAAGGGATGGATGAGGGGAGGTGTTGTAAGATTTGATTTCATCTCTCATTGCTCTACTCTGTTTTGCTTGATTATAAATTAGATGAATTTTCCTCTAAGTTCAGCCTGCTTTGCCTGTGATGGTAATTGGTGAGTGATCTCTCCCTGTCCTTATCTTGCCCCACAAGCATTTCGTTATACCTTTTCTCCCCTGTCTCGTGAAGGAGGGCAGTGACAGAGCAGCTCTGGTGGGTATCTGGCCTCCAGCCAGAGCCAATCCACCACAGGCAGGTAGGGGAAAAGAAGGCAGGATGGAGAAAAAGAAGGGTAACAGTAACTTCCAGTATACCCCAGGGGTCAATACTGTGTCCAATCCTGTTTAATGTTTTCATTAATCATCTGGATGATGGGGCAGAGAGTATCCTCAGCAAGTTTGCAGATGACATAAAACTGGAAGGAGCTGGCTTTAGGTGACCCTGCTTGAGTAGGGGGGGGGAGTTTAGACCAGATGACCTCCAGAGGTTCCTTCCAACCTCACTCAGTCTTTAATTTTGTAATTTTGCGAAGAGGAGAGGAGGAAAAGAGAGGAGGAGGAAGAGAAAGAAAAAGGACAGGAGGGAAGGGTGAAAAAGGAGGGGGAAATAGAGAGAAGGCATGGAAGACAGGAAAGAGGACAGGAAAAGAGGGAGTATAGAGAAGGAAGGGAGTAATAGGAGGAAAGGGAAACTACCTGCAAGATCATCACTTGTTACTACTTGCCAGCTTCTCTGTCATTACCAGTTGTCAGTACCACTTAACAAGCACAGCAGAGGTGAATTTTGCATAAGGATTAAAAGCCTGCACAGCTGCCTTTCCTGGGTATTTTAAAAAAGTCTAAAATGACAGCAATAAACAAATTAAAGTATGATGGTTGCCATCTCAGGTGCAAACAACCCTCTACATTCCAATGACTTGACTGAAAGCAACAACTGCATGATAGAAGACCAGCATAAGTTAACTCTTCAAAAGACTGCCAGCATTCTGCAAAGGAAAGGAGCACACTCTAAGTGATCTGCCAGGCAGTCAGCCCTCCCTGAAGGATGCTAGGCCAGGTGATTGGAGCAGATCAGTATAGGTGACATAGTAGTGGGTGTCTATTAAAGGCTGCCTGACCAGGAAGAACAAGTGGATGAGGACTTCTACAAACAGCTGGAAGGATCCTCACATTCACAAGCCCTGGTCCTCATGCAAGGCCAATCTCCCAGATAACTGCTGGAGGAACAGAACAGCAGCCCATAAGCAATTCAGGATGTTCCTGGAGAGGACTGATGACAACTTCTTGAACCAAGTGATAGAGAAGCCAGTGAGGAAAGGTGCTCTGCTGGACCTCATAGTCACAAACAAGGAAAGGCTCACTGGGGATGTGAAGGTTGAAGGCAGCCTTGGCTGCTGTGACCGTCAGAGAGCGGAGTTCAGGATCCTGTTTCTAGGTGACCTTGCCTGAGGAGGGGGGTTGAGTGAGATGACTTTCAGAGGTCCCTGCCCACCTCACCTATTCTGTGATTTTGTGATTCCAGTTCAGTCACATCCTGCTGCCTCTGAACACCCACACAGGTTGCTAAAGACACCTTTTTCTATGTACATCTGGTAAGCTGGCTACATGAATAACTTGTAGATTTGAATAACATAATTTTGGGGCAAGAAACCTTGTTTAAAAAAACAAAACAAACCCCAAACCAACCAAACAAAAAACCCCAGCCAAACTTAGGCCACCTGTAGCTCAAAATACAGCACTTGTCAGTTTACTAGCACAGGCTGTTGATGGTACCTCAACATAGTGCCCTCCTCACATTTTCTCAAAGGAATATTGGACTACATTTAATGTTAAGGCTCCGGCAATCTAAGCAGCTCTTTCAGAATTTCCCAGGTTGCTTCGAGAAGCAGCCATTACTATGGACAGTCAACATCTAGAGGAAGAAGTGTGTGCATATTTAACAGAGAACCCTTGATAACTGGTTCACAAGCATGGAACTAGAAGAGACCAGGCTAGTCTGAGCCTCAGTATTGTAAATAAAATATGCAAGGCTGGCTTCTTAGAGAGTGCCTTCCTCATACAATAAAAGAGCAAAGAACACCACACAGTTCTCTTAGGGTAAAAAAAAAAAAAAAAAAAAAAAAAAAAAATAAAAGAAAAGGAAAAAAAAGCATCTATGCCTTTCCAACTAGGAGATACAGCACTAGAAATATGTTCATATACAAAAACTAATTTTGATGGCATTCAGTTTTCATTGCAATGATGTAAGAATATAAATGGCTAGAGAGAGGAGTCATGGGAATGACTTGGTAACTGAGATGATGGCAAACACATGGTGAAACAGAATTCAATTGTACTATTACTACTGCTGGGGAACAAGCTCTGAAGGGAAAATAAGAAAAAAGGGAAAGCTACTTTTATATAACGAGATAAGGAAAAGAGGAGAGAAAAATAGAGTGAAGAGTAAGACGGTCATTTTAAGTACCACCACCACTACACCAAGCCATTTTGAGGCCCTCCACAAACTAAACCAATATTAGTGCAAGTGTTACCACTTGTGCAAATGCAGCTGAATTTCTACATCCATTAATTCCATGTCTGAAAATGCACAATTTAAAATGTAATAATTTTTTCAGAAAAAAAAAAAATCCATAATGTAGTCAGCAAACTAATTTTTCTTTTTGTTATCTAATGAACTTTTTTTATGTGCAGAAGGCAGTCACAGGCCAAATTGGCTTGACCCAGCTGTGCTTCATAAACAGTCAAAAAAAGGTGACAGATTTTTGAAGCCCCTGTCAAGTACTGTCAACCCTGTTTTTCAATACAGATTAACAAAAGTAATTACAATTTTATTACCTTGAGATAAAACAAATAATTATTTGCAATCACAAATTTCTCAATTTCTGCCAAAAAGTAATTTTAAATTTCTTTTATAATCAGTACAGTTTAGCTACTTGTAAACTAATGTATATGCCTGTGAAAAAAAACCCCAACAAACCAAACTTAAAAGCAATATAAAACCCCTCCAAAAGAATAATAATCACACCACTAAAAAGCAAACAAGCAGGACAGTAAAGCTTAGGGGAACAGGAATGTTTTCTGCAGCATTAAATAAAAAGTTAAAACTGCATATCTGTGCTAGGCAAGAAAAAATGAAAAGAACCCCTGAAGCATTATCCATCAAGCATAAGTGAATAATGAAATAACGAATATGTCTATACCCTTGGTCCTTAATCTTACAGCAAATTATAGTATTCAAATATAGTATTTTACGCATGCAGTCTGATAACACTTTCTATCTTTCTTGGAGATTTTGTGAACGACATGATATGAAACACAATGTATTTAATGAAAGGTTTCTAAGCTGATTTCCCTACAGGTTATTTTCTTTCTTTTCTCTGGAACCCATACGAAGGATATACAGCAGGGACCAGGGGCGTATATAAAAATAAACTACCAAGCGGCATCAGAGCCGATACCCCATTCCTACAGGGGCAAGTGAATTATTAGATCTGTGTCATGAATTTTTTTTTTTTTTTTAATATGCCATTGTTCCCACTTGAGCACATTAAATTTTCCATATCCACTTTTAAACCAATATTACCTTTTTTCCCCCCATGGTTATAATGTTCAAAGTATACATTAAGCCAATCCAACAGCTTAAGTCACACACCAGTTATATGTAAAGTAGGATAAACTATAACCTTTTGATTTTCCTCTCTATGAACTTATACTTCAGTGCCTAAAGAAAAGAGAAAAGAAGCAAAAGAAACCAAAATGCCTCATGGGAAAAAAAATTTACGAATATTCATTTTATATTTGGTCATGTACAACATTTTATCTGACTTTTTATATTCATGAAAGTATTTTACAACTGTGTGTATATATATATTTGTGTTATAACCATTTTAACATATATAAGCCTTTCAAATCAAAGGTGAAAGCATTTTTGTTTTTGAAGATGTGATTGCCAATTATTTTTGCACTAGTGCACATAAACAGGAAGGACAGATTCTTAGGTATGAGTTATATATTCCTGTACAAAATAATTGTATATTCTATGAAGACTGATTCTTTTTCTACAGAAATATACAACAACACAAGGGAAATCTTGTACCAGCAGCATAACTGAAGTGGCAAGACACAATATTAGAAAAACAGAGATACTTTCATTACTGTGATGCTGTGTGTCAGAATGTCTCTCCTTAATGAACCTGTTTGCAATAAGACTCTGGGTGCAAAGAGGCTATTTAGAGAGCCTATTGTGTCTATAGTGAGTCCTTCAAATATCTTCCCACCATTAGACATGCCGCATTGACCAATTCTGTCCTGATTGCTGTTCTTTTTAGTATCAAGGGACATTCTTGCCCAGACAGACCGATGGATCAGAAACTGCACTTCATAAAATGTTTACACTGTACACACATTCACACAGTGATACAAGCAACAGAGTCCCAGATCACACAGCATGTTGAATGTGCCAGTGTCATCTCAAGGCTTATGACTTTCCAGTATCTACAAAAGGATTTGGGTTAAACTTTGCTTCTGCTGCCTGCCTGTCATTCTAACAAATGCCATGTTTTTTTCACCCGTTCAGAGTGTAACCAAGCCCATTGCTCACATGGGAACGTTTCAGGCAAATGTTCCCTATGTCACAAAGCCTTTTGCTTCAGCTGAGACCATCTCTTAATTGCTGACAGCAGAAAAGGACCACACATGTCATGCCATCAAAAAGTAAAAAACTTTGCTGTGAATAAACAAAACAAAACCAAGTCTTCCTAAAAGATTATGAATTACCACTCTCAGTGACAGCAGCAAGGAACAAGGGACTTTTTCTCAACAGTTAATTACAGAAATAGTTTGTTACTGTGTACAGCCCTGTAAATTAGTCCCTTTGTAAGAGATTTTTGCGAGGGTAGTTTGATGCAGCCTCAGAGTTCCTATCTATCAAGGTAGTGGTTTACTTATTAGGCACTAATTAATGTGCTTTATTCTCACCTTTCATGAACCTCATGTCAAACAGGCTATCTGCACGAAGCCTTTTCACATTTTAACTTTTTTTGTGGTCTTACCCTTTTATTCTCCTAAGAGTAATTTACCTGCCACCTCCAGCTGAAGGCCCCAAACCCTGTGCACAAGTGACAGAAAGCATATGGTATATGAAAGACCTAGCTATTAGTTTACTAACACAGATCAAAAACGGTGCACCTTATGCTTGATTTAGTACGGGATACATCTGTGTTTCCAGTTGAACACAGAAAGGGGGGAGGAGGGAGAATCAGGGAGCCTATGAGGGAGAAAAACATTTTTTAAAAATGCTAAAGGTGAAGCTAAACCATAGGTGGTACAGAAAGCCCTCCTCCAAGTAAGAACTGGGAGACTGTATATGCTTTCAGAGGAAGTGGCAGGTGTGTAGAAATCTCAAGGAAGAAACCCTAATGTCTCTAGGTTTTGCTCAAAGAACAAAGGGAACTCTTCTTGCCAAGGGCTACCTGTATAGACAGATGAGGAATGGGGGGGGGGGGGGGGGGGGGCAGGGAAAGCCTTATCCACCCTATTTTGTAGCTGTGAAACGGACACACAAGGATTAAAACACACATCAAGAAAGTGTACGCCACTGAACAAATGGAGAGGATATTTAAAATAATTTTCTGCTAAGTAATACAGAAATGTGAAATATATTACTAGTTACTGTTAATAAGTTTATGAAAAACAGTTTTATGTGTAAGATGACTGAACAATACAACAGGTAGAAGTAGAGTAGTTCTAAAAGCAACACCTCAAAGTGTAATTACCCTTTCATTCTCTTTACGTGAGTCACCAGCTTAATCTATAAAAGAGGTTTATGAAATTGAAAAAGAATAAGATTTTGGGCTGAATTCTTTCCTCAAATACATTCAAGTCTATTTGAAATGTGAATACTATCTGAGAGGCAAATTTAGCCACCAGATATACTGTATTACATACATTACAGGTATGGGATAAATATTTTCAGAATTAGCAAACAACCCATTTTGTTACACTGATGAAATTTTCTATATGCATTATGGATTGTAATTAAATCTTTCTGTCTGTATTTTCCAGGTACAAACATGTTCTTTCAGTGTTGTGCCATCTTTACATCAAGAATACATGCCCTTATCTCATTCCACATTTTTCCACACAGATACGTTCACCAATTATTCTGCTCACTTGGCAAGCAGGCATATCTCATAGATAAACTCTTACAGGTTGCATTTATAAATGAAAACATTCAGAGTGACACGCTTGACCAGGTTATCACAAAAGAGCTAAGCTGCACTCTTATACAACATTTCAGTTTGGTAACTCCAGCCAGACCTCCATTTTCATTATGAACACTGGGCATATTAAGATTGCAAAGCCAATCTCCCTAGGTTGAAGTTCTTTTAACTCATATGCTGCAATTTCACCCAGAAGAGAAGTATGCCTTCCACTCCAGAGGCTAGTCATGAAGTACTGCTTTACTCCACAGCAGACAATGAGGGCTTCAAGGACCTGTAGCAAAGTGGTTTCTGCAGTAGGTTGCCGCTACAAACTGGATGCTGAAGCCATCCCTCTGCTGCCTTTAATCATATCTATATGGTAATTACTCATATTGCACTTGCAATACAATTCTTCTTTGAGTTTCTTAGTAAGCTGTAAGTTTTCAAAAAATTCCAGGAAAATAGTGAAAAATTAGTGTGAAATTTGCTGTACTAGATATGCTTAACATATATGCTGTTTATCTTTTTTTTTTTTTTTTTTTTGGCCAAAGCCACTAAATCTAAGTCAGCCCCTGTTCTACGTGGCCACTTGAAAGTTTCCCTAAGGTTTTCATCACAATTTCTCTTGTTTTTTAATTAAACAATTTCAGCTAGCTCCTATGTAACTTGAGACATGTTTCACTTTACATTTAAAAAAATGCATATATACGAACATCTTGTAGTGCCTACAACACTGATATGCAAAATTTAATGTATGACTCCAGTGTTTTCCCTCCTCCCTTTCTCCCTCCCACCTTTCCACTCCAAAACAAGAAAAGGGAGTATCATTTGGTCCTTGGGCACGGGGACTAAAACTTTCTCTCTAAGGTCTCTGACAACAGAAGACCCCCATGTAAAACACCACTTAACTTCCTCTCTGATGATCATATCTAGTTAAATAGAACTTCTTCAGACATGTCTTATTTAATCACAAAATTTAGATACAGTTTTCCAGTTTCCATCAGATTTCCTCATGCGTCGCTGGAACGAAAGTAATCTTAGGTGATACGCTGATGTCCTTTTCCAGAGCTATATCATCAGCTCTGTAAGGGAGGTTACTGCTCCCTGAATAGTGGCTAAAGCCGTTTTTCATTCATGTCAGATAAATAAAGCAATCCCCCTCCAACCCCAGCAGCCAAATTAACTTAAACCTGGATAATTTTGACTGAACTAAATATGACAGCATTGATACAATTTTCTCCATCAGCAACATGGTGGGGGAATGACAAATAACCTCTTCTGCGTACAGAGAGAAAATACACTTGTCCACAGCTGTAGTTGTTAGAAATAAAGCATGTATCTGATATGGCTGAGACATCACATCTTTCTTTTGATACAACCGACAGTGAAAGGCACTTTTTATGAACAGATAGAACATGTCTGTTATGGCATCTTATGACTTCTAGCTCTGAAGTGCCACTTTGGCACTGCAGGAAAAAACCCTGTCAACAGACTGAATGAACAGGTTATATCTCATCCACATGGAAATGCTAAATTACTATGTCTTTCCTATGTATTCTCACACACAGAAGAAAATACATCCTTTTTGGCAGACTATAACTCAACAAAATTAAAATGTAAGTTTTCACAAGAATAGGACACTGATAATACATAGTTAAAACAGAGATATTACACGTAATACGTACATCATTGGAAAGTGAAATACAACCAGAAATCAAGTAATAAATACTGTAATGACTTAACTGTAGAACTATCAAATAAGCAGATGGAAGTTGCAATTAAGGGAGACAATTAGCATCAGATTATGCCATATTTTCTGAACTTGGTTTCCAAAGATCAAATTCAGATGTTGCATGTATTCATAGTCTTTGGAAGAGTAAATAAAACATTCTGCACATTGCACTCCATAAATCTCATACTTAACTTACCATACAAATTAAATCCAAACACAAACATAATTGTAAAACCTCCTCCTTTCCCACAAAGCAGTCATACAAGCAAACCAATCAACAAGTTAAAATTATGAATGTCAATGCTTTATTTTCAAATTCAAATTATTAAGCAAAGATTTCATTAGAGAAAATTAAATATAACTGGCTCATGGGTACAAGAATGTCTGCAAAATTCACATCAAACTGGGTCTATCTATACATTAAAGTCATTATAGACAGCAGTTTGCAAATCAGCTGATGGGACTCTTGAGCCACATTGTTGCTGCTGTCCCCATGGTAAAACCTGTCAGATTTCAAGAAGTATTACTTCCTAAAGTTAGCTAAAGTCTTATTGGCAGTCTCCTCTTTGGTATCTGGAGATTTTTCTAACCAATTAATCTCAAAAAACCAGATACCTGTCTTCATCTGGCATAGTTTCTCCATGTTCTTCTTTCTGGTGTATTTGCTTAGTATATAAGCAGATCAAAATACAGATGATCACAGTTATCATAAAAATATTTTTAATTGTATTTAATAAAAAAATATGAACTTTTCTTGAACAAAGGGACCAATATCCATTTGAAAAAATCTGATGCTCTGAGACCTACCGGGACAGAAATACAGGTCTCCAGAGATGGAGAATGAATTTTTCTGAACTGATACTTTCTAAGATAACAGATTTTAAATTCTATGCAGTTCAAATTGGTATCTTGCTTTTTCATACCAAAATAAATAAATTCTGATAGTTTAACAGAAAGCAAAACTACATGAACTGAACCACAGTCCAAGCCAGTATATAAGGTTTGTAAGCCTTTTTACAAAGCAAGTAAGCCTTTTTACTTTGTAAGCCTTTTTACTAAACAGGCATAATTTCAAGACGTATTTTAGACAGTTTCGTAGATTTTGTCAATGAATGCAGTTCTGATTTCAGTGGAACCAGTTTGATTTACATTGGCTACTACTTGTTCCTTTGAGAACATACATAATCAAGTTAATTTGTAACTTAAATATATATATATATATATATATGAAACATTTCACCATCTAATGCTCAAGTTTTCCTTTTCTCAAAAACCTAGGAAAAGCCTAGACTTTACAGCATACAAAAAAACTTATGAAATGCACACTCTGGACAACAGGATTGAAGGAGGATTTTTACTCTGACCTTTTAGAATTTTGCAGTATTCAATTACTTATTACTGTTTTATTCCAAGCCAAAACTGCACACATCAGTTCACATTTACTTTCCAGGCCAGGTTAGATTACCTACAATAAGGCTTAGAGATAAGAAGGAATGATTTGTTGCTCGGTCACATTTCTACATCTTGTGACAGATGTGAAGTAACTCTCAGCCATTAAATAGAGAATGATGTTTGTTCTGTTTTGTTTTTAAAGATGGTATAAGAAGAAAAGGGGGCACTCCCGCACTCTCAGGAAAAAGAAATAAAAGGAACACATTTTTTCAACATATGCAGTGTATTTCTACAAAGAATCCATCAGCACTGAACAAGAATTCTGTGCTGTAGTGCTTGATAAAGCACTCTTTTAAAGAGCAGGTGTCTCCTTTACAGAGCAGTGGACCTTTTTGCCCAGGCCGCTGCCATTGAGAATAGTTTTATTTTCTTTCCATCTGATTTAACAGATGTCTTATGTACTTCACCATCTCAGCTATCTAGCCCATATAAGTTATGACCCCCAGACACATAAACACTTTAGGAGAATGGATAACTGCACAAAGACCTACTTTTTAACTGAGAGCTTGTCTACACATTCAGCTATTTGGGAATAAAAATTCAAGGACAGCAATTGCAGAAAAACTGTTCTTGAATGACTCAGTTCTTCCTATGAAGGTACTTGCTCCAGGATTGGGGAGTTAATCAGGAATACTTACATTTATAATAATAAATGTTATTAACTTATGTAAAATAGATCACTACTCCTATTTCACACTTCGCTAAACCAAATAAAATGTTAGATATAGACAAACCAGTAAGCAAATCATCTTGAATACTTTCTACAAAGCCAGATTATGCTACAGGACAAAGGTTTTGTGCAAGACCAAATCTGGAACAATTTCTTCATGCATAGGAAGACAACTTGAAACATGAAATGTAAAATTTAAAATGTAAAAAAGGAAAGAAAACTATTTCAGACTTTTAAGGAAACATTTTGTCATCATAGTAACAAAAAAAGATTCTTGTATTGATAGCTGCCTTGCTCAGAAAGTGGTCTTGGTGAAATGATGGCAAGTAGAAAATAGATTTTGACAGAAAAAGTAGTAATGGATTTGAAAGGCAATGCTGTGAAACTTGTTGAACCAGAGCAACTCCCATATCATTAAGAGAGAGATTCTTAGTTTGAAAACAACTTGCTACTGGTGAAGGTGTTTCTTTGTCACACAAAATTTTTCTCCAAGTTTCTTGATGTAGTAAAAAGCCTTCCTCATCAGTATGGCTGAATTTCTATGCTTCCAGAAGAAAGCTCTTCTGACTTGGGCAACTGGGAGGGAAGGAGTTGCCTTTCTAAGATATATCTTTCATTCATGTAACACATGAGAGAAAAGTCTCTTTTTGAAACAGTCAAAAAGTTTAAACCTCAAATGTTCTGACTGCTACTCTGGATGAGTTGTCTTACTGAGCTAAAAGTAATAATGATATCAAAACCAAGAAATTCTTCTCAAGTAGCATCCACTGTTCATGAGTATGGCTCATCAAGGAACAAAAAGACCCACAGAGGCATGTGAAAGATCTGAACAGAGAACATGGCACTACGGAATCTCAGGCAGGCAGAAGTTATGAGTATAATTTGACCTTAGTGTCCCCCAAAAGCAACATCAAATTCAAATATTATGATGCAGGAAGAATAGTACCAGTGACTGACTAAAAAGCTCCATCTACTTCTGCATGGCTAGTAAAACACAGTAATTGATCCAGATCTTTCAGCCCTGACATAGAACATATTCTTTTCATTGAACAGTCAGGTCACCCTCAGAGTCTTCCTTAAATCAAAAAGTGGCACTTATGTTGAGCCTCTGCTCTCTATCAGAACAAACACACATATTTTAAATCAAATTCTCACTGACCTGTCTTTCAAAAGACAAAATATCAACTATATGAACTTCATGCTGTTCTTAGACAAAGAGTAAGATTTACAGTAAGATCTGTATTTCTAGGAGGAATTAGCCCTATGCTGATTTCACTATGCAGCTTTGAAGGGATCACAATCTGCAAAGCACAAAGAGGTGCACCGTAGTGACAGGCTAAGTTCAGATCTGTGTAGCTACAGTAAGTACTGGTTACACAAAATGTTATATTAGGTAATACTGTTTGGAGAATTTAGTAGATCAAATTTGCTATTGGTCTGTACAATTCAAGAGGAGCTATACTGCACAGTATAATTTTCTTACTGATCTGTAAGTATTGTAGTGTAGTGGATTACGGACATAACATCTAGAATATTACATGTGAACTCAATCTTAAATTTACAAAAATTGCTTTTTCAGAATCCTACAGTAAATCACTTCAGAGGATACACTATAACATAACAGACATTTAGGTACAGCTATACACAAAAATATTTTACAGTAACACAGTTTACAAATGAAATAACAGTATGTTGCATTATCAGCATTGTAAATACTAAGATAATGTTTTCAGAGGAAAACATTGTGTTTCACTGAAGAAAAAAAGTTTCCCTACAATAGTAATTTTTCTTTTTTGAGAAAGCTGGTAATACACCGACACCATTTATTTCAGTAGAGAAACATCAATGATGACTTTAATTCACCTGGTAGGCATAACAAAACAGGAGAACTTAATTTTATTATAATGCCACTTAGATGACAGTTTTCTCCTGACGTCCATCAGCAAACCCAAATAAAAAATATCATACAAATCAAAGTTTCTTGCCCAAATCTTTTGATTTGTCATGATCCCGTTTCCATTTATACTATTGCAGCATTTAAAGTCCTCATTCTCAGTCCCAGTACAGTAGGCAGTGTAGAAAATGTAAAAAAAACAATTCTAAATTAAGTAAGCATCACTCCAGCTTAAAAGACATAAAAGCAGTTTAACTGGATCACTGGAAATTCCCTCTGCATGAAAGGAATTTCCCAAAGTATTGCAGAATTAGCTCATGGTACTACAGTACCATGCTCTTCAAAGCCTCAAGTATGGGAGGGGTGGTTCAGGAAATGTAAGTGTTGCCATGGACGGCTAGAGGCCAGCATAAACTAACCCTTCACATCACACTAAAGGCCAAAATGGTCCAGGACAGACCAAGAATCGTAAGGCAGACAAGTCTCCTCTGTTAGGCTCCACTCCTCCCATATTTGCACTGAACTTACTCAGACTACAGGATTGCCCTTGCATTGCCCATTTACCCCACAAATTAAGGAAGAAAACATAACTCTACAGAATACATTCAATTCTTACATCGTAATTCAAGAGAAGAAGAATGTAAAAGGTAAAAAACCAGTTAGAAATTTTAAAATTACAAGTTTCTAAGGACAAAAGAAATAGTAGGTGACCAAAGTCAAGAGTTAACTTTAAAGGAACAATGCGTGGAAAAAGAATAGACTTGTTTCAAAGATGTACTAACAAATGTCTAATGGAACAGCATCCTCTTTAAGGAGACAAAAATCCCAAGATGACTAAATGGCAAAAGTAAAGAGGCAACAGAAGAAATATTGATGAAAAATGCGGTGTAGATGCAACTAAAACCATCAAGAAGAAATGATTTAAAGGAAAAATACATGTTGGGAGCTAGACTGAGTAAAAAAAGAAAATTACACAGGAGAAAACCAGAGTATCAGCGGGGACAGCAAGCAATATAGTGAAGAATAATAAGGCTTTCTACAAATACATAAAAGGAAAGAAGACAGTAAAGGATAAAATGAACGCATTAAAGTATAAAACAGATGCTTAGATACAGGATGATGCAAGGTTGATGGCAGGATTAAACACCTCCTTCACAGGCGCAATTCTCTTCAGAAACTGTGAAGAAAATATCGGGAAACATTCAGCTAATACTGGCCTCTCAGGTCAATTAAGTAGCAACACGCTGTTTTACAGCTCGCTATAAGTTAGTAAGGACAAATGTAAATTAATATACGTTGGAATCATCTAGGGCAGTATGGACTGAGAACTCATCACTCCCTCTGCCTCTTATTTGGGGTTTCATGTTAATCAGACACAGATCAGCCAACTGCAAGTAGCCTATACTGTAATCATTTTTTGTAACAGACATAATTTCAGCTCCATCTGCAGTAGGATGGGATATCTGGATACAGGGGATTATATAGTAAAAAAGTTAAGACTCTAATTTTGTACAAAAGCATATTCATTGGAAACCCCCCAATAATGAAATTTTGTCAAGTGTCTCAGGATAACTAAATACATGAATGGACTTGAAGGAACACATATAGACAGATTTTAGTAAATGCACTTTAAAAAATATTGATAGGTTAAGCACTCAGTGGGAAAGAATAACTTCAGCATTCTGGTGGCAAACTGAACAAAACAATAGCTACCTAAAAAGGGAAAGTGAATATCATTGCTGTCATTTTTTTTGAGTAAAAGTGACCACTGAGGTTCCATGGTCCACACGCTGAAGCCAATTTAGCCATATTTTAAAGATGTCTAGCATTACTTTAGCATTAAAACATAAATTTTAAAATGTTTTTATTGATCGGTGACAGTGTGCCCTCTAGATTAGCTTGATTTCCATTTCAAAAGTATGTTCATAAAGATGCAGTGACAAAATATGCAGAAGATGGCATTAGGAAAGACATTTGGTACAAAAACATATCTAATGAAAGACAAAAGAAGTTATTCAGGACACATCTGTCCAAACAGCAATTCATGACTTTTACGTACGAAGGTTGCTCAGAACTTTCCTATCAGTCCCACCAGAAGGCTGTAATGACATCTCTAGGGAAGTTCTGGGAAAAGAAGCTATTGCAAGTTCCAGTTCCCACTTCTTAAAAGGAAATGGAGGTGATGATACAAAGCTCTGCTCACTTTGCGAGTCCAAACAGGTCTCTTTCAGTTGGCACCATCAAAAGGCTGCCACACTTACTTCGAAGCACCACATTTCTCATTTCACTGAGATGAGGAAAGCAGCCGATAGTCCATTGGAGACAGTGGTTCACAAGGCGAAACTAGGCTACTAAGGAAGCAACGGAGGAGTCAATGCAAAGAAAGAGAATAATGGAAGAAAGTGAAGCAGACAAAAGAGATAAGAGGAAATGGATATAAACCAGTAGAAGACACAGTAAAGTGGGTTACAACAAAGGGGAATCAAGTGAGAGGACCAGAGCACAGACAAGAGGCAAAGCATAGTTCTATTCCTAATGTTAATTCTTAGTGGTTTCAGTACCAAAATATTCTGATGAACTGAGTGGAGAAGACAAAATGAAAACATTCCTTTGCTTCACTGAAATTTCAGATGAAAGGAAGGTGCAATCTCTACATTCAAAAGGTTGAGTACATTTACATCTTCTGACAGGAGGAAAAACATTTAACTATTTTTAAAACAAATCTTTTATGTTTGGTGTCAGTGGTGGGTGTGGGGGTGTGGGGCAACCTGTGATGGACGAGGTGTGGGACTGCCCTGAGCTGGTCCCAGTCGGCTCGGCAGTGGACAAAACGGACCCACCACAACATGCCAAATTGTGCCCATGAGAGAGCACACGGTGCCTCTGTGAAAACATGTTTCAGAAAGGGAGGTAAAAACTATGGGAAAGAGAGACATAGAAGAAAAACAGAAGACACTTGAACAGGGCAGGAGCAAAGAGGCACCTGAGCATGACTGGAAAAAAATGTTTCCTGAGCAGGCACAGGGCAAAGACACCCAACTTGTGCTGGAGCAAAGAGATGCCTGAGCAGGGACAGAGGGGAGACACTGGAGGACGTACATCTCTGAGGGGACTGCCGCCCTTGGGGGAGCCCACTCCCAAGCAGCTGAGTAAGAAACAAGGAGCAGCAAAAACAAAGCAACCACTGTGCACCAGCCTCAGTCTCCTGTGCCACCACTGCCTCACCCAAGGGGCCGACTGTGATGTGAGGTGTGGGGACTGGACACCAGCAAGAGGAGAGCAGAGGTGGCCACAGGGAAGCTGAGGTGTGTTTCTCCAAGTGTGTGTTTAAATGTTTGTGTTTATTTCTGAATAGTGGAGTCAATAATTAAAAGTTAATGATAATTGGCAATAAACTAAATTAAGTAAAATTCCACAAAGTGAGATTGATGTTATTTTTTTTTGGCCCATGACATCTGACTACCAAAAAGTAAACAAGCAAAAATATCAATAAGAATATAAAGTACTGGCAATTTTGTCACTCAACTAGATGTAAATAATTATACCGTATACCACCATGAACACATAATTCCTGTTTTAAAATGTAGTGTACAATTATAACTTTAGTTTGCTAGAGGATTTTCAAGGATTGAAACTAAGGAAAGTGTCAGAATATTTTGTCCTACTGTTCCATGGACTATCCTTCTCACATCAAAGCATTAAATGGGAAAACCATGGTGAAAAAGAAAATTAAATTTACCAACAGAAACATCATTGCATTGCTATGCACTGCTGTATAGTTACAATTTTCCCAGGTCCAATACACAGAGCAGATTTTCATGTACATCATGAACAAAAATCAAATTTTACCTAATCTTCCATTAGTGACTAGTAAAACCAGGATCATAACTGTGAGAGGCTGGACTGAAAGAACTTTTGTCTCAAAGATCGCTTGCTTAAGCGGAAAACCCCTCCAGCTACTGAGTGCAATAAGGATGATTGCCAGGTTGTAGAGACTTTCAGCCTGCGAAAAACGCCCTGCAGGGTAATGCACGACTGAGTCAGATGACAGTCGCGTGAAGAACAGGGCTGGAACTGCAAGTGTGTGCGCATGTGCAGGAACGTGGAACCGTGTTGCATGTGTTGTCGTGAAAACTGCCACCAGTATAAAAGGGAACTGCCAAGATGAGGGGGTCCGTGCCTTTGCCGACTGCCGCAGAACAAGAGATTTGGACCCCCGAGATGCTGTGGATCCGTGACGGTGACTATTCTTGTGATTCTATCCCGTAGTCTTGCTTGGTTTTCTGCCTTTCTTTTCTGCTCTGTCCTATCACTCTTATCAGTTACCTTTACCTTTTTTTTACTTTTTTCATAATAAAAACTGTTTCCAGTATATGGCATTTGACCTTGTTTGTCTTAATCTCGCTCTTGGGATCATATCGAAACCTGCCTGACATTGGATTGGGACATTTAAATTAGCGTCATGGACAGGATCCCTTGAGATGAGAGTGCTGTATGGTTTCCCAAATACATGAGACCTCTCAGGAACGTAAAGGGGGGGGACAGGCTTCTGTGGTTTTTTGTTTGAAACTTGCACACTGCCTTCCTGAGACGACCGCTTCCCCACTTTAAACAAAATGAGTGATGATAGAACGTTCCTTCGGGAAGGGAAGTTTTGTTTGATTATCTGGAGAAACACAGAGCACGACCCTCTGTGCCTGGGGTGGACTGGGCTCAGGGAAATTGGCATAATTTGCAGAGTGTGGTTGACCAAATGGACGCCTTGAACTAAGATGCAAGACTAAGAGCGGGAAAAGGAAAAGTGATTATTTGTGCCATTCTTGGTCTTAGCTTAGCTGCCGCAGTAAAGACTAGAGATTGTTGCCGTACTGCGGAGTCCCTAACTATCGAATCCTTTAAAAGCCTTACCCGGTCCCTTCAGGGGCAAGTGGTGGAATTAAAAGAACAACATAAAGTGGAAAAGGATCAAGGGAAGCATTTGCAGACTGCCCTTAAGGAGCAGCTCCTTGTGGCTACTACCCACGAGGAAATTCCCCCAAGATCAGACATTGGCTACCCCTTTAACGACCTGCAGGCGGCGAAAGAGAAAGTAAAGAAATTTTAGAACTGCTTTCATTGCAAGCCTTGGTCAAGACCAAGTACGTTTATGATGATGAGCAGGAACAGTCCCCCCAGGCTACAACCAAGGAGGTCCCCTGTACAGCTGTCAAGTTGGTGAAACTAAAAAAGGAATTTGGCCGAACCCCTAAGGAATCAGAAACGGAGTATGTGTGGAGAGTGTCGCTGTTAAGTGAAAGAGAGGTGCAAGGGTATGGGGGACCAGGAGTGTTTTTAACTACTGGGAACCACCGTGCCCCCTGGTCTTTGACCCAACGGGCAGCCTATTGGGCAGGGGGATCCTCTTGCAATTACAGGGACTGTGGATCAATTAGTAGAGAGTGTGCAGAAGGCAGCTTGTCTGCAGATGATGTATGATCGAAAACTGGAGCCTAGACAGGAGTCCCCAATGATGATGCCAGTAGATCCTGAACAAATGACTCTCCTTATAAGGGGACTGCCCGATTCCTTGAAACTGATTGGTATACAGAGGAAAATACAAGTGATGCCCCAAGGCAACAGAGTTGCGTCTACTTTAGAAGGACTTACGCTGCACCACCAACCCTCTGACAGGAAAACGTGGACCTGGGGGGAGGTCACCCAAGAACTGATCAATTATGAGTGCAAGTATGGCCCCATTAACCTTTCAACTGCTAAAACAGACCCCAGGGGCTTGAGGTAAGCGGAAGTAAAAATAGTTCCACGCCCCTGGAATGATAGGAGAGTACCTCTCGCCAAACCACCAGGAGGAAGAGACGTCCCGAACAGACATAATAGACTGTGGGTGGAGGGGCAACAGAAGGGGATCCCATGTGACTTAATGGACAGATTGCCAACAGACAAATTAGAAAAGTTGGTAACAGGATGGCCCACTAAATCGGTAAATGGAGAAGTGGATTTTGAGGATACTATTCCCAGTGCGCCCTCCTTGACTGATTTATCAGAAATAAATGCCCCCCAAAACCCAGCAGAAAACTAGATCCTTCGCCCTTCACTGGTGAGCAGAGAGGGGAAGGCTGGATATGTATCAGACAGCTCACTTTGAATGGCTGGGGTGATTTGTTATTTACAGGCCTCGTAGGACCAAAATAAGTTCCGGTCATGTTTTTGATAGATACTGATGCTTAAATTTCAGCTATTAAAATGAAAGATACTGCTAATTGCAGAGTTACATCCTCCAAGCAAACACCGTTTGTGGCAGATGCATATGGCAATGTTCGACCACAGGCATTGGCAATGGTCAGCCAGCGTCTGCTGGGAGAAGATAGTGCCACTACAGTGGCTATGGTAGTGGCAGAACTTCCATTCAACCTCTTGGGACTTGATGTTCTGAAACAGAAGACCTGGATTGATAATAAAGGGAGACAGTGGTCATTTGGCTCCCCCACTGTAGATATTCAACTGCTACAAGCCGCGCCACTACTTCCCCCTTCGACATTTACAAATATTAAGCCTTATCCGATACCTTTGGGGGCTAGAGAGGGAATAACACCTGTATTAGAGGACTTAAAAGGACAAGGTATCGTGATTCCAACCCACTCTCCTTTTAACTCTCCAGTGTGGCCAGTACAAAAACCCAACAGCACATGGAGGTTAACTGTAGATTATCGCAGGCTCAATGTAAATACCAGTCTGTTGACAGCAGTGGTACCGAACACGGCTGAGCTTATAGCTACAATCCAGGAACAAGCCCACCTGGTCATGGCGACAGTGGATGTTAAAAACATGTTTTTTATGGTTCCCCTGCAGCCTGAGGACCAAGACCACTTTGCTTTTACCTCGGAAGGCCAACAATTCACTTTCACCCGACTCCCACAGGGATATAAGCATTCCCTCACTCTAGCCCACCATGCATTAGCGCAGGAGCTAGAGGTAGTTCAGGCAGAGAAGGAAGTCAGTGTTTACCAGTATGTGGACGACATTCTTGTGGGAGGGGATGAAACAGAGAAAGTCCAGATAACTCAAGATAATATAATTTCCCACTTAGAAAGTTTGCGGTTGAAAATTCCACTGGAAAAGATACAAACACCCTCGAGTGAAGTAAAGTTTTTAGGAATTTGGTGGAAAAGAGGAATGACATGAATTCCACCGGACACCCTTTCCTCATTAGATCAGATTAAAATGCCAGAGTCGAAAAAGGATTTGCAGCATGTATTAGGATTACTTGTGTTTTGGAGAAAGCATATTCCTGATTTTTTGATTATTGCAAGACCCTTGTATTACTTGTTGTGAAAAGGGGCCCAGTGGGAATGGGCTGAACCCCATGAAGAAGTATTGCGGTTGCTAGTGTTTGAAGCAACTGCCCATCAAGCTCTTGGTCCCATTCACGCCCACAGACCCCATCCATACTGAATGGGGATTTGCCAAGACCGGACTGTCAATACATCTATGGCAAAAGGGCCCTGAAGAACCCACTCGGCCTATTGGGTTCTACTCCCATAGTTTTAAAGATGTTGAAAAAAGATATACAACCTGCGAAAAGGGTTTGTTTGTAGTCAGTTTAGCCTTGAGAGAGGCTGAACAGACTCTTCAGCAACAGCCATTTGTGCTTAGAGAGCCCTTTAAGGTAATCAAAACAGTTTTAGCAAGAACTCCGCCCTCTGATGGGGTGGCTCAGAGAGCCTCTGTGCGGAAACAGTATGCTCAGACAGAACATTATTGTGACATTTTTACAGTGTCTGAGGGAACCACAAAGAGGTTAACTATTCAAGAAGAGATGAGCCCAGGTAGAGAAGCACCCAAACTCCCTTCTGTAATACAAGTGGCCCCTCCGTTTTCCGAACAGTTGCAGAATGCTTGGTTTACTGATGCTTCCTCTAAGTGAGAAGGAAAAACTTGGAAATATCGAGCTGTAGAACTCCGCGTAGAGGCAGATAAACAAATAATCACTGAAGGGGAAGGCAGCGCTCAAGCAGGGGAATTGGTTGCTGTATGGAGTGTTTTCCAACATGAAGTCCAATCTACCTCTCCTGTCTATATCTATACTGACTCTTATGCGGTATTTAAAGGCTGTACTGAATGGCTTTCATTCTGGGAACAAAACAAGTGGGAAGTCAACAGGATACCTGTATGGCAGAAAGAAAAGTGGCAGGATATCTTGACCACTGCTAGACAAGGAAAGTTTGTGGTAACCTGGGTGGCTTCCCATCAACAGGATAATACTCCTGTTAGCTAATGGAATGGCAAAGCTGACGAGTTAGCCCGATTAGCTCCTCTTCAGAACACCCAAATAGCAGAAGACTGGGAGTGATTGTTGGAATGGTTGGTGGAGAGGAAACATTCAGGGATCAAAGACCTCTACTGTGAGGCCCAAGCATGAGGTTGGCCAGTTACTAGAATGTAAGACTTGCCTGTCCACTTGCAAACAATGTTGCACCCGCTTAGAAAGACACCCCCTGGAAGACAATCCCCGACACGTGAGGGAGGGGAAAGGGCTGTGGGAAACCTGGCAAGTGGACTACATCGGTCCTTTCCGAAAGTCAGAAGGAAAGCATTACGTGTTGGTTGGAGTAAAGGTAGTGTCAGGGTTAGTCCAAGCCGAAGTATTTGCCAGAGCCACTGGAGAGAACACAGTGAAAGCTTTGAAAGAGTGGTTTGGAACCTTCCTCAAATCACGGTCAATTCAGTTGGATAATGGTTCTTGCTTTACTGCTAAAATAGTCCAGGAGTGGGCAGTTCAGGAAGGAATCTCGTGAGTACACCATACTCCGTATTATCCACAGGCAAATGGAATTGTAGAAAGAACTAATTGTTCACTGAAGCGTTTTCTTAAGCCACATAAGCCAGGATGGGCCGAATGACTATGGGATGCAGTTACTGGTGTCAACAGTCTTTGGGGAATAAAAGGATGCCCAAAAATGACAGTATTTTGTCCAAAGGCTCCAACTATTATGTCAGCCCAATGCGGCTCTGATTATCCCAAGAATCCGCCGCACTTTCTGGGCCAGCCCGTTTTGGTTGAACTCCTCACTGTGGGGGCTGTACCCCTGGTACTGGAAACCCCAATGAATAAGTATGCCTGGAAAGCAAAAGATGCTCATGGGAAGGAACACAAGATTAACACAAGGTGGATTATTCCATCCTTCTAACCAAAACTGTCTTCCGGTTCCTGGAAGGGAACCGAATTTGTTTTCTCTTTCACGTGAAGGTTCCGGAGCCTGTCTGAAGGAACTCATGAACACTTGAAGTTGCTGATCACCTGTGGAGTTTTGTCGGGGACTGTTTTGTTAATCTTTATAGGATGTGTAGTGTACTATCGCAAATGGTGTTTTGGCCAGCCATTATCGCCATCTTTAATATCGGGGGAAGCTTCTGTGCTCCCCCCTCCCCAAAATTGTTATGGCCAAATGAATTAGGCCAACAAGTAGCTAATGCTTTTAATCTTACTAAGTGTTGGGTTTGTGGTGGACCGTTAGGTTTAGAAAGTTAGCCATGGACTGCTACCCCCATTGCCCCTGAATGACTGGTGAGCAACTACAGTGAAATTAAAAATGTTACCTATTGGGAAGACAGTACATCACTGCGTGGCCAACATGATACCCAGCTTGTGTAGAATATTGTACAGCCTCCAACAACATCAATACTGGAAACTACCTAGGACAATCTAGCTATAAATTGACTTACAGCTATGGTAGTACCTCCACAGGGAGGATAGACTGGAGATGGCAAAACAAAACGGGTGGTATTTGGTACCCAGAGGGATTCTGGTCCCTTAGGGTCCCACTGTGAAGGGTTAATAAATTCTTCCTGTTCATATAGTAGTTCAGTAGGAGCCTGTTACCGTACTAATTATACTTCGAATAACTCCCCCATAACCCCCCTGAGTCCATGGGCACAAAGCAATTATTGGGACAATCCAAAAGGGTCAAACTCATGGACCCCCTTGCCAATGGGCATCATGCTCTGAAGGGACATTATTGGGTGTGTGGCCAATCTGTTTATAAATTGTTACCAGCAAATTGGACTGGGGTGTCTTACCTGGGGGCAATTTACCCCTGGTTTTTTCTAGTCCCAGAAAATGAATGTGATGGGTTGGGTGTTAAGGTATATGATGATCTCAATCAACATTGGTGGTCTGTTGATACCTCTATAGCAAGTGGAAGTACTCAAACCTGGGGCAAAGAGGAGTGGACCCCTCAACGTATCATAGAACATTATGGACCTGCCACCTGGAACCCCAATGAGTGGGTTAGTGGTGCTTGAGAACCTATCTACAATTTAAACCACATTATCCGATTGCAAGCCTCCTAGAGATTATCACTAATGAGACGGCCCATGCTCTTGACATATTAGTGGACCAAGCCACGCAAATGCGTGCAGCAGTATTTCAACATCTTATGGTTCTCAATTACCTGTTACCTGAAGAAGGGGGCGTCTGTGGTAAACTAAATGATTCTAACTGTTGCTTAAAAATTGACAACAATGGGAAAGTTGTCAAACAAATAGCCACAGGAGTATGGAAGCTGGCCCATGTCCCCGTTCAGACATGGAAAGGTTAGGACATTGACTTATTCTCCTGGATCCCAGGTGACCCATAGAATGGCTTGAGTTGGAAGGGACCTCAAAGATCATCTAGTTCCAACCCCCCTGCTGCGGGCAGGGACACCCTCCACTAGACCACGTTGCCCAAAGCCTCATCCAACCTGGTCTTAAACACTTCCAGGGATGGGGCAGCCACAACCTCTTTGGGCAACCTGTTCCACTGCCTCACCACTCTAACAGTAAAGAATTTCTTTCTAACATCTAATCTAAATCGACCCTCCTTCAGCTTAAACCCATTACCCCTTGTCCTGTCACTACACTCCCTGATAAACAGTCCCTCACCATCTTTCCTGTAGGCCCCTTCAGGTACTGGAAAGCCACAATTAGATCTCCCCGGAGCCGCCTTTTCTCCAGGCTGAACAATCCCAACTCTCTCAGCCTGTCCCCACAGGAGAGATGCTCTATCCCTCTGATCAGCTCTATGGCCCTCCTCTGGACTCTCTCCAACAGCTCCATGTCTCTCCTCTACTGGGGCCCCCAGAGCTGGACGCCGTACTCCAGGTGGGGTCTCACCAGAGCGGAGTAGAGGGGCAGGATCACCTCTTTTGACCTGCTGGTCACACTGCTTTTGATGCAGCCCAGGACACGGTTGGCTTTCTGGGCTGCAAGCGCACACTGCCGGCTCATGTTGAGCTCTTCATCAATCAATACCCCAAAGTTCTTCTACTCAGGGCTGCTTTCAATCCATTCCTCGCCCAGCCTATAGTCGTGCTTGGGATTGCGCCGACCCACGTGCAGGACCTTGCACTTGGCCTTGTTGAACTTCTTGCGGTTCGCACGGGCCCACCTCTCCAGCCTGTCAAGGTCCCCCTGGATGGCATCCCTTCCCTCCAGCGTGTTGACCACACCACACAGCTTGGTGTCATCGGCAAACTTGCTGAGGGTACACTCGAGATCCCACTGTCCATGTCACCGACAAAGATGTTACACAGTGCCGGTCCTAGAATTGACCCCTGAGGAGCGCCACTCGTCACTGTTCTCCACTTGGACATTGAGCCATTGACCACAGCTCTTTGAGTGCGACCATCCAGCCAATTCCTTATCCACCGAGTGGTCCATCCATCGAATCCATGTCTCTCCAATTTAGACACAAGAATGTTATGCGGGACAGTGTCAAATGCCTTGCACAAGTCCAGGTAGATGACGTCAGTTGCCCTTCCCTTATCCACTGATGCTGTAACCCCATCATAGAAGGCCACCTAATTTGTCAGGCATGATTTGCCCTTAGTGAAGCCATGTTGGCTGTCACCAATCACCTCCTTATTTTCCATGTGCCTGAGCATAGTCTCCAGGCGGGTTTGCTCCATAATCTTGCCAGGCACAGAGGTGGCACTGACCAGCCGTAGTTCCCTGGGTCTTCCTTTTTACCCTTCTTAAAAATGGGGGTTATGTTTCCCCTCTTCCAGTCAGCGGGAACTTCGCCGGATTGCCTGGACTTCTCAAATATGATGGCGAGTGGCCTGGCCACTTCATCTGCCAGTTCCCTCAGGACCCATGGATGCATCTCATCAGGTCCCATGGACTTGTGCACCTTCAAGTTCCTTTGATATTCTCGAACCTGATCTTCTCCCACAGCGGGAGGTTCTGCATTCTCCCAGTCCCTGCCTTCTGCGACCTGGGCATTGTGGCTCAAGCATTTGCCAGTGAAGACTGAGGCAAAGAAGTCATTGAGTACCTCAGCCCTCTCCATATCCTGGGTAACCAGGTCACCCATTTCATTCTGGAGGGGAGCCACATTTTCCCTCGTCCTCCTTTTACCACTGACATACCTGTAGAAGCTCTTCTTGTTGTCCTTGATATCCTTGGCCAGACTAATTTCTGTCAGGGCTTTGGCTTTCCTAACCTGCTCCCTGGCTGCTTGGACAGTTTCTCTGTATTCTTCCCAGGCTACCTGCCCTTGCTTCCACCCTCTGTAGGCTTCCTTTTTTTTGTTTGACTTTGCCCAGGAGCTCCTTGTTCATCCACGGGAGCCTCTTGGTGTTTTTGCTTGACTTCCTCTTCGCTGGGATGCATCGCTCCTGAGCTTGGAGGAGGTGATGCTTGAATATTAGCCAGCTGTCTTGGGCCCCTCTTCCTGCCAGGGCTTTGTCTCATGGTATTCTATCAAGCAGATCCCTGAAGAGGCCAAAGTCTGTTCTCCTGAAGTCCAGGGTAGTGAGCATGCTGTGTGCTGTCCTCGCTGCCCTGAGGATCCTGAATTCCACCATTAACCCATGGGTTAAGTGAAACTTTTTCTACTTGTTATGTGGTTTCACCATGCTAATTTTTTTACCATGTATTATTCCATGGTTTATACAATTGATTCAACGTGTTGTAACCAACATGCAATTTGTAACTACTTTTTCACCTGACGGTGTTAAGCAAATTTGGCTGTACGTCAACCCACGCTGTCAGTAGTGTGAATTGTATGAAGTGCTCTTTTCTGACTTTTTTCTATATAACTATCTTTTCTCAAAACCGCCATGGGTCTTGAGGCAATCTTTGAGCCATGGGGTGGTGTGAGAGGCTGGACTGTAAGAACTTTTGTCTCAAAGATCACTTGCTTAAGCAGAAAACCCCTCCAGCTACTGAGTGCGATAAGGATGATTGCCAGGTCGTAGAGACATTCAGCCTGAGAAAAATGCCCTGCAGAGTCATATGGCACCACTGAGTCAGATGACAGTCGCATGAAGAACGGGGCTGGAACTGCAAGAAGTGTATGTGCGTGTGCAGGAACACAGAGCCGTGTCGCACGTGCCGTCATGAAAACCACCACAGATATAAAAGGGAACTGCCAACATGAGGGGGTCCACGCCTTCACCCACTGCCGCAGAACAAGAGATTTGGACCCCCGAGATGCTATGGAACCACGTGTTCACCCACGAGAAACTGTGGATCTGCGGCTTCGTTCACCATTGCTGAACGAGAGATTTGGACCCCCGAGATGCTGTGGATCCGTGGCAGTGACTATTCCAGTGATTCTATCCCGGAGTCTTGCTTGGTTTTCTGCCTTTCTTTTCCGCTCTGTCCTATCGCTCTTATCGATTACCTTTACCTTTTTTTTTACTTTTTCATAATAAAAACTGTTTCCAGTATACAGCATTTGCCCTCATTTGTGTCTTAATCTCACTGTTGGGATCGTATCAAAACCTCCCTGACATTGGATCGGGACAATAACATCAAAGGGGACAAAAAAATTCATATTTAGTATAACTACACTAGCTGAATTATGTCAGGAATTAACTTAAACTTAGATATCTAGTTATGTTTTTACAGTAAGAGTCAATGTAGTTCACATTAACCTTCATTTCTTCATTATAATGATTCCGTAGATTATACTATTTTTTCAGGCAGTGATAAATAATATAGACTGTGAAGCAATTATCATCCATCATTTGGCAGGCAATATTTAAAATAAAAAGAGATGTTGCAGGTATTTCAGTACAGGTTTTTAGTCTAAATCAGTATTATCCACTTGTAAAGCTTGGTTATTTCTGAAATATGCACATGTGTATGTGTACATACACAAATGCACTACCATTGCCACAGACACTAATTTTCCTATATGCACACAATTTCTCATTAATATGCATGCACATACATACAGGATAAGTATTGTACATGTTGCAGGGACACCACTACAAAACTATTAGAGTGAGGTGGGAGAATAAACAAGAAAACAGAATAAGAAGAACATAAGAAGGAAGAAGGCTTCAGGTTAGGATTTCCAGTCTGTTCCTCCTCAAATACTGGTTCATGCCATTGCAGAAGTAAGCTATTATCTGCTTCCAAGTACTGACACAAATGCCTGCTGTCTTCCACTATTCCCTATCTTTGTACCCAGGGATCCCTCTATGGAGGCATAGGAACAGAGAGAGAAGGTGTCAAGAAACTACCCCTAACATCACTAAAAATCCTACTGTCAGCAGAAGCAGCTTAATTCCCACATTTCTAATGAGAACACAGATGAGACCTTAGTTGTAACAGAGAACCTTACAAAATCATGTTTATAAGAACCCTGTATAATGATTTTTTATCACAACTACATTTACTTTTCTGCTAGTCATGCAAAAAGGTGTCTGCTCTTAGGTTATTCCCTGTGTAAAATGGCCACCATCTGTCATCACAGTCAATGGCTGCCATTTCTCTACAGTTAACTAGCATGCAAAAATGAGGCTATCTTTCATAAAGGTGATTACTTCCTCCAATTGTTTTCAAACTGAAGCAAAATGAAAACCATTGCCTCTCTATGGTTCAGAGATATGGCAAGATACTACTAAGATAAAGAGACAGTGAAGTCTTGCATACGCAAGATGAGAGGAATACGATGCAGTTTATAATACGAAACATAGGAGCTCGCAGTATTGTCCTAAGTTTATCATACTGCCTACTTAAAGCATCATCTCCATACCACAAACTTCAGCCTAAACCTTAGATGTGCTTTCATTGTTTTCTGCCTCAGCTCTACACTGCCTCATACCCCAGTAACCCATTTCCCTCCAGAGAGATACATGCTATTCTTATGTACTGACTAAAGTAAACCATTCATTTGCATATTTTACTGTCTGATAATTTAATTGTTTCCTCATCTAAGGATCAATCATCTAGAAATGGGAGGCTGACCTGAAGGTTACTGCATTTCTTTCCAATGACTAGATACTACAAGAGCAGACCAGTATCTAGTACCTTAAATCAGGAAAGTGAGCAGCAATTTATATTTGAGTCATCAATTATGGCAGCATAACTTCAGAGGATGGTTATCATGGCTCTGCACAACTATCAGTGCTCAATAAAATCTACAGAAAACAACTTCTAACTGTGATACAATCTTCTGAATATGGACTCATTCACATACATGTCATAAGACTAAGTCTGAATCCATGTCTGACATGTAAATATGTGACCAAAGCCACACAAGTATGCACATGTTAATCTCAATTTTAAAGTCCAATTGCTATTCCCCCTCCTGCTCTTTCAAGAATCACAATTCCAAACATGCATTATTATATGAATACTTCTTAAACAGCTAGGTTTAAAAAAACCCAAGCAAACTCCCTTCTTATTATAGGACTACCAACCTCCAATATAATCTATTCTACTAAGTCTTGTAAAATCTAAACTGCTTCTGTATAATGCATTGTCCACAAAACTAAAAAAGCAGAAAGTGTTGTCTTCAATATATCATCACCTAAAATTTCATCAGTGTTGCAAATACACAACTATAACTGTAATAGTGAGTCATGACAATATTAAATGGGTAGTGTAATAATTTGTCTGCAGATCAGATAGATGCCTGAAAGGATCTTGTAAATAGAAAGAGTGTTTCTGTACAGCCTATTGATGGGTGAAGATAGTTCTAAAACTTTGCCAGTGCAATTTGCCAGTGCCAGTGCAATTTTATTCCCCACAGTACAGTGATTTTACATGTCCTATGGCCCCTCCGCAAGCACCCACTCTAGTATATAAATGAAATACAGTCTAATTAGTTAAAAAACACCTTCTTTTTTTCTTTTTTCCATCACGTGCTTTAAATATATTGTTAGTGAAAGAAATAGTGTTTTCACGTAAAGCAAAATACAGAAATAGTCCTATGGTATTGTATGGTAGATTTTAGAAGTTGGAGAAGGAAATAACTGCTGTGAATCATATTTTGGCTGTGGCTATTGCACCAAAAAGAGTAGATTATATAAAACAACATGAAATAGCCCAGCTGGAAGCTACCTGATCAGGTGAAGGTGATTCCAAAGCCAGGTGTCTACTTGCCAATGGAATTCAAAACTACATAGCTTCTTTGCTAATCAGATCATTACTCTATTCCATGTATTTTTCAATTAACCTCTCTTCTGCCTTCATGTGTTTAATTGCCACTTTAGATGTTGCATATATGATTTGGGGAAAGCCTTAAATAACTTCTCTGACTATCATTTCTTTTAATGATCATCTGCTGCTTCTTTAGATCTATCTGAACTAAATTCCACTTGCCCTGTGATGACTGCAGCCAATACTGTTATGAAGTCTGCAGCAGAAGAATCAGACAAACCCCAGTATGTATCTTCCCGACTCAGTCCTCCCCTGCTTTGTGGAGGTATTAGCAAGGTGTGAATCACTCCAGCATCTCCTCTTAAACAGAACCACTGAGAACTTTACACAGCTGCATGGAGAGACAGCTTCCTCCAAAGTCACTGTAACTGCAACAGCTGGCCAAACTAGATAGACAGAAAGAGTTTGCTCTTCAGTGCTCTGTGAACTAATTTCATGATCTTAGCCTGCATGTGCCTAATGGACAAGGCTTCACATCACTACAACTCGCACAGAGGTCAGTAACATCATAATTAGATTAAAGAACTCAGTTTCATTTCCTTCCACAATCTAGAAGCAAATCTACTTCACTTTACAGTACACAAGTACTGTTTATTCTCTCAATCTCTTACTAGGAACATATGTGAGAATTTTCACTCCCTAAATATTCACCACACTTCACAGAAGCAATAAATATAAACCATTTATTACAAGGAACAATAAACAACCGAATTGCCAGGAGAATTCTCTCCTCTCCCAGTGTATCTGTCCTCTCTTTGACAGGGTTATCATGTAGAAGGGAAAGAAGGAGGGGACAATTTAATGTTGGGTCACTTCACTAGCAGGAGAGAGACGCCAGAGATTTTCATTTGTTACTTTCACGATCACCAAATTTATCTGAAGATTACTAAGCCTGATTCTTTTGATTCTGTGAAGATTCTAACAAGCAAATGATGGCATTTATATCTTAAGTTGTTGATTACTCTTAATTGATTACAGAGCAAGAATGACATAGATCTCAACATTTCAGCACTCTCTTCAGGGGCTTGGTGAAGCCACTAGGAAGAAACAGACCCTTGATAGGCAGTAACAGAAACACATAGATTTAGACAGACTCAGTGCAAACCTGCAAATGCCAAGTGGCTTCAGGAACAGATGTGAAACAATTAGAGTATCAGGGCACCTAATTTTTCCCTTGAATTCACAGGCAGTTTTCAGAGAAACACCCAAGCAAGATCTGAATGAAACTCATTCTAATCTTGCAATTATTACACTTGCTTTTCTACAGCAATTTTCCTGGACTAATATGTCCTGTTACAGTGGGATTAAGCAGCTGGACATAGACCATGCAATGTAGCATGGGATCTGCATTGCTTCCAATACCTGATCTAGTAGTTCAGAATTACTACATTGTCCTGCATTCCTAATGAATTAATACACATCCCTGCATTGTATGATATAGAGATACATTAACTACTCATGAAGAAAGTAGCCTATGTGGTTAAAAACACATTAAAGGGAATCTTTCATCTCTAATTGCATTCCTGGGCCCATCCAGATTAATTGTTGTTCTTTATTATAGCTTGAAATAACTGATTTAAAGAAGAAAATTATAGCTTCACTGGCCAAATAGCGGTCTTAAGAAGGCAAATTCATTTGATAACCATTTCTTGCCTTGCTTAAGGAGGGAGTCTACTTTGTAGATGGTGGTAATAGGTGCATAGTCAAACAGACCTTCTTATGCTGACAGGCATGCAAAACATGAGATGATGTATGTGTTACGTTCTACAGCTGTAGGAGGTAACCAGAAGTCTTTTCCTTGTGTTTTTAATGTATGTATTTAGTGTCCTAAGATTAAATAAGACAACCAGTAAACCTCAGTGCAGACTCAGGAGAATCCAAATCACTCACTTTGCCTTCAAAAAATAATTATCACATTCCCATATTAAGAAAAAAACCCCTGAAAGCTGGCTAAATCTCTGGACGTAATTTTGATCTAAAAGGGTTTTGGGGTTTTTTTTGGGTTTGTTTGGTTTTTTTGTTGTTTTTTTTTTTTTAAGACAGCTGCTTGCCTATATGTGGTGAAGTGAAACCAGTTCACCTGCAGTCTGCATTAGGACATCTCAAAGTGTTCAGTCATTCAGCTGGGCATTTTGACTGTAATTCATTCCCCTCCTTAATCCAAAGACAGTTCACCATCATAATTAACACCCTGACTAACATTAAACAACTACCTGGAGGCACTGTAGCCTACTAAGCCAAATTGCATGAGCACTAAGCAGAAATGCCCTCAAGCTTTAACATAAATTGATTTAGCTAAATTGGTGAAAGGTAAGCACAAACTGTCTTGTCTTGGTTTAAAGGTAACAGTGGTTTAGCTCACACATTCAGTCTTACCAGCACAACAGACAAGCTTGCACTGCATGGGTTTAGAACAGACACTGTATCCATATTGAAATTTTGTAGCTGTTTATGGCATAATCTCTTTAGTTCAGTGGTTTCCAAAGTGTGGTTCTCACAGAAGGTTGTGATAATAACCTGCAAACCACTTTCAACACTAATTTTATAGTGTTTTACATATTAATACCAGTGGGTTGGCAGCTCTCAACAAAGGTGGAAGCATTTGATCTATTGGTTATAAAAGTTTTGAGAGCCTTTGGTCTAACTACTTACACAACTTCATGCATATACCAGGCCTACATTTACCATTGTGTGTTTTATTAACCAGAGCATCCGATTGATC